>NC_040898.2:5250317-5257817 GCF_900634795.4 Betta splendens
AAACGTAGCGTTGACCAAGTTAAAGATGATTTACAGTAAGTAACTGTAATAAAAATTACATTCACAGTGACTTAGTAAAATCTTATGGATGAAATAAATTAATGTTCATAACTTACATTCACGTCTGTGTAGCAGCAGATAAATCAATGCTACTGTACATCTTATTGGCTTCCACGGTGAGTTCACGTACATCATAGAGGAGTGAGATATGTATTTACACTGATCTGACTGTGATTTCATACAAACCAGTAAATGAATCCTAAATTAAAGTCAAACCTTAAAGGTCCAGTGTTCGTGGCCGGTTGTATGTTTTGGGCTCTCTTCTTCCCATTACCTTACTCTGTTTGTCCCACAGCAAAACACTGTGGCTCTTGTGGCTCTGCTGACGGAGGACGGGACTCTTTCTGCCTTGTGCATAAATCCAATGTATTAACACGTGCACATTATGAGAACATTTAGTGCCGATGTGCAACATAAAAGCGTCCAGCGGCCGCAGCGGGCCGCCGGCTCCATGCGTGAACGCCAGCGGCGGCGACTGTAAACCATCCGTCCAGCACATAAAGCCATCAGCACCAAGCGAGCGTCAGAGCAGCCGTGATCCATGATACGCAGCGGTCCTGACACTCCCAGATCTGGAAGTGAGCAAGCCCACTTAGCGTCCTACTGTCCTGACAGTCAGAGACTAAGATGTGACATCATGTACTTTAATAATAAGTAGTTGAACTTTATTGATCACACATTGGGGAAATTATTCCCCAATGTGGGGAAGCAGTGGGGGACTATTAAATATGTCTTGATATATATATATATATATATATATATATTTATATAGAACATTTTACATCTTGAAACTCAGAAACCAATCAGAATATGTATGTGGCTGCATGCTTTGCTTCAACCCCCCAATCACTTCAAGTGCATGCAAAAAGCAGAACTCATTCCACCGCGGATTCACATTGCTTGATTTCCGTTGCCCGCTTACAAACACGCTTGTCAAGATCACTTATCGAGATATAAAAAAATCCAAACATCCTTTAATCCACTTTTGGGAATCTAACATTCTCAGCTCACGCCTATATACAATACAAGATGCTGCTACAGACCCTACACACGCGTGTTCTTCATCATTTCTGACTATAAAGAGAATATACTTTATACATATAAAAACTGAAAGAATCAACAGGAAGCAAGAAACTCATATTTTCTGCAGCTGAGAGATGTTTATAGGAAGATTTTTCCTATTAACGTGTCCCGTGCTTTGAACCCGGCTGCTCTCTGAACCGGCAGCACATTACGACACCGCCCTGGTATTTGCTTCATATCTCATGGTGATAAACACACCAGGAACCAGGCTGGCTCCGTGGCAGACACAGTTACACTAGGCTGATGAATATGACTCCCTGGCATCAGCAGCTTCACTTGCGGTGGTCCTGGGGCTTTTACAGCTGCTGTCGAAAGGTGGCTTCTCCCTCCCGTCGTCTGTAACAGGTGAAATGTGTGTTTGTTGTACGGTTATGGGCTGATGATTAACTTGGCCACGGCCGACGTTCCACTCTCCATCCATCCTCCTCTTCCCACATATCCCTTTATCCCCCCTTTCCTTTCCATCCGCAGTGCCCCAATTAGCGTTCCCAGTCATCCGTTAGGCCATCCCAATGGTAATGCATGCTGAGCCCAGCAGACCCAGCCGTGACTTCGTCCAACTCTTGTGAAAAAATTCAGTCATTGGTTCGGAACAATTGCTTTGCGTGCACTTTTCATGAGCTTAGAAAAGAGTTAGGTTATTGTTTTTGATGTCAAGATCCACCAGGAGAAGGTGGAGGAGGTCTTGTCAAGACTTAAATATAATTGATAACAGGAAGAACAAATGGTAAATGCAGCTACAAAATAAAAGGCTGTGGTTTCCATTTAAAAAACCCTTTCAAAATAAAGCGAAATTATTCATCCTGTTTCCCTTATGGTAAATATACACGTGATACAAACTAGTCATGCCGTTTTATTTAGATTGGTGGAAGTGCAGTGTGTGTCCACACATGTAAATGTGTTCGTGGCCTCCATGTGCAGCTGAGGTAAGGCTGATTATTGTCTCTGCGTGTGTGTTGTGTGCGTGTTTCCCCGTTTGCATCCAGATGCAGCTGCGCGCACAGGAAGCGCGGCGCTGGACGCGGGTTAAACGGTGTCACACTCGGAGGGAAGGGTTAAACGGAGCCACATGGACACGCACGCGGACCGACAGGCGCGCATGCGGAGACGGGCGCGCGCTTCCTCCTCACTCTCGCTCCCCCGTGCGTCGGTAAGTTCTTCTTTGCATGTTTTGGGCCACGCGCGCGCGCCTCCGCCGTGTGCGCGTGCGAGCCCGGCCGCTGAGAAGCCTCCTCCGCTCCAGAGTGCATTAGCGGTTTTGTCAGGGTTGTGTGTTTGGCCCGGTTGCCATGGCGACAGAGCCTGCAGGCTACCCTGTTAGCAATAGCACTGTGTGTGATGGCGCAGAGCAGGGAGTGGGAGCGAACTGCAACATAGGAAGCGTGAGGAGAAAGTCAGACTCTGTCCGACAACCGCTTCCTCCTCTCTTGTGCTTCTTTTGCCTCCTCCACCTGTTTCTTTTAAGGGATTCACAATATTTCTGTATCCAGGATGAATGAATTATGCTTAAAAAGTGCAGTTTAAAATAGATGCTGGTTCAGTAAACACAAAGCATTAAATTGCACAAAGGACGAAAGCATCCAGTGTTTTTGGACCTTGACTCATAACAAGTGTCAAAAATGTGACCTGGCTCCATTCAGTCGCGGTTTTGAGATGAAAAGGTGTTACGTATTAAAAGTGTTGATATAAAACAAGTCTGGAGAAGTTACTGTACCCAACACACACTCCCGAAGCCCTCGTCTGTTATTAGCTGCTTCATTTCACATGTTCTTTAACTTGTTTATATTTGTTGGGCTCAAACATTAATAAGTCGCCACACAGAGTCCTCTGAATGTTTAAAATAGTTTAAATTTATTTCACAAGATGTATTATCAAAAAAAGTCATGCATCGATGTTGTTCTATCATTGGACTATCATTGCTGGAACAGTATATTTACTTATAGAGTAAACATTTATTAGCTAGTGGAAAAATAGAAGCTGTAAATCAATCAATCAACCAAGGATCCTTGATTATTACAGTGGATTATGTGGATTTTGTGCAGTGGAATAACCCACATTTGCTTAAAACTCCAGACTGAAGCCATACTACTGTACTCTAACATCTGTAGCCACTGTTTTAGCACAACTGGAATCTGGAATTATAATGTACAGCCATTTTGGACATGGCGAATAGGGTTAATTGCCTGTATCATTGTTATGGAGGTTTTGTGTCACACTCCAGTGCCACTGTTTATCCTGACATCGGACTGTGACAGATCTGTACAGTAGATGCTGCCAGTTGAGGAGTCCTTTTCTTTCAGTGCATTATAAATGAGTAAATGAGATTACTGGGAAGTTTGGGAGTCAACTATTAACTGACAAGTACACACACACACACACACACACACACACACACACACACACACACACACACACACACACACACACGTATATACCATAGAACCATCCACGTGCAAAATATAATAACTCAGCACATACAGTATGAATTTACTACTTACAAAATGCACACACACACACACACACACACACACACACACACACACACACACACACACACACACACACACACACACCATGGGATCCTTGCTGCACGTCCAAAACAGTAACCACAGTGTTTACCCACCTACGCTCAACTGTGGACTGTTACCACGACAACAGCAGCAGCTACAACTCCGCGTATTGACTGAAACGATCATTAATCTTTTCAAGTCTCTCCCAGCGGACCAGTAATGATATGTTAGTATTCCAGCTTCCCAGTGCCACAGCGTTGGTGGACTATCTCCCACCAAATGGGAACATGATGCAACGGCAACGCTGGACACGTGGGGACAGACGCCTGTGACCGGAAGGTTGTTGGTTTCAATCCCAAGAAAGGAAAACGGGGTAGGAATGAGCAGGTAGAATTCCCAGCATTCCCTCAGCGAGTCCTACTGGGACCAGTTGGAAAGTACGCGGCGGGTTGTATGTGACTGGTCCAATCGTTCAGGAGGAGTCGGGAATCCTTTCTCCAACCTCCAAATCATTTGTTGAAGGTCATCAGTTTTTATTTGACTTATTTCTTTTATTTGAGTCTTTTACTGAAGCTCCAAGCCTGATACTGTAACCCATTAACCACACAGAGCCTCAGCACCAGCGCCAGCTTTGCCTTGGTAAATTTCCCCATAAAACGCCCCGACAGAGAACGCACTGTTTCACTTCTCTAGATACAGTAGTTTGTTTTTTCCCCTATCGCGCTGAACTCAATCCAGACTTTTTAAGAAGCTGACAACAACCAAACCCTCATTAATAATATCTGGCCGACTAATCCAGTTTTGTTTGAGTCTAAAGTCCACTAATGCTGCCGGTAAACGTTCCATCATGTCACTCTGGCAGGGTTTGAGTCCAGCATTTCACTTTACCACCCAGAGCCTGCGACTCCAAACAAACCGCTCACAGAATACTGTACATACTCAAGGCCGCATTCTCCATTCTCTTGCGCCGCCCGATCGACCGCAGTGGCGTGTTTGTTTTGCTTGTGCGCTCGGCGAAAGCTAAGATAAATACACGGCGTTGGGAAAGCTACATGTGACGGGTTATTAACGCAGCCGTTTATGATGGACAAATATGTCTTGTTGCAGGGTGGGGGTGTCGGGGATTGTGTAATGAGCACATTTTCATCCGACCATAATGGCTCCGGGGCGAGTGAGAGGAGCCGTGTATCCAGTGGAATTAAATTAAAACCTCCGTAATTGTTCCAGGTCTTGGAGTAAAGTAAAAATGATAGTTGTGTCTAATGATAGTGTGTCTAAAACCAAAGACAATACACACGGAGCGATGAAGAAGATTCATTGGGCTGCTTTTGGCCAGAATGGAAAAGTCGGTGATGACTGTATTTTATATGCGGCCTTTGTTGCCATATGTTGTTTTTTTGGCTTCATCAAATACATAATAAATGTAAAAAAAGATGAGGGAATGTGATATCATGCCTGTAATTTACATAATTATTATTCTGTTCTGCCCTTGAGTTTCTGACAGTTTTGGCAGATTTGACCACTTTTCACTTTTCTTTCTACTTTTCCAAAACATGAAGGTCAAGAACTATACACTCATATGTTTTATTGTATCTTTGAGTTATAACCTTTGGCGTGAGCAAAATTATTTGTAAAGAAATTCAGAAATCAAGAGCCAGCATCTGAGTGATTAGCTGCAAAATGCTAATGCTAATGGCCTTGGGGGGTTAATGGGACTTTATTGGAGCTTCTCCACTTGAAATGAAATGAAAACAAGATTAATGGACAACAAGGGCAAAAATGAGAATACTTGTGATTTGAGACCAAACCAATTAGCTTTGAGTGGCTAAAATGCTGGACTGAGACAGTAATGACAGTGTAATTTGGGGAATATGAACGACCCCATTTACATCATTTGGATATTTGGTCATATCATATTTTGATTTTGCAGTTACCTTCAAGCAGCTTCTATATATAATCCTATGAATTGGACCAGCACACACACACACACACACACACACACACACACACACACACACACACACACACACACACACACACACACGCGCTGAATCTCTTTCCATCCTCTCATTAGTTTTCTGTGTTGGACCTGGACCTCAGTGAAACCCTAGATCTCTTTTTCTCCCTCCCGTCGTCCAACTCCCTTCTTCTGACGTCAAACTCAGCAGCAGCAAAACACACTGTGTGAGAGTGGCCGCCGTACAGAACCTATTAATGCAAGTCAAGGGTCCCCTGCTCTGAGCGGTTGTGTAACACCAGATCACATCGTGTTGCTATTTTTGCACGGCTTTGGCTGCGGCCGCTGTGTTACAACACCAAACGGCCCCCTGCTTCTCGCTTTGCTTACGTTTCTCTCTCAACGTCCTCGACGCTGTTGATTCCTGAACACAATGTGCCCTGTGCTGCGCCGCACAGCGCATGTCACACAGTAAACACCAGCGCTGCACGCTCCATGAAATGTACGCAAACTGCCAAAAGCCCAATGGAAATATTCATGTTTATTTTTAACGTATCAACCTGTTTATTGCAACTAAACTGTCTTAAATCATGTTTAAATTTCATTTTCAGTGCGAGGGCTCTGCATGATCCATATCAGGACTCAAACGACTTCATTTGCACACAATAAATCAATATCCCATCTACTTTAAACTATATCAGGAAATGCTGATGACTCAGCATGTTTAGTTGTTATAGGAAGCCTATGGTGACTGGGCAGGACTAAGATGTGATGAACCTGAACAGATTTGGTTCTATTAAACAGAGGCAACAGCGACATAATTAGCCCACTAGTTGAAAGGGTTCTTTGATATCCGGGATGCATTGTCACAAACGATGAAAGAGCCCATTCAGCGGCATCTTAACATTCACTCGCATCAGCTCCGCGGCTCCGCAGACGGGAAGCGGAGCACTTCAAAGGCGAGGAGCGAACACGAGGAGCTCCTCCAGCGCTGTCCAGGATGCTCACCGGCTGAGGCGCCTTTCCTCCTCGGCCCAGAAATAGACCAGGTGGCTGCTGGGGAGCTTTGAGGGAGCTGCCAAGGCGTGCGGAGATCAGAGGGGGATGAGTCTGAGGTCAGAAGGAAGAGGGAGGACCCTCCGTGGTGGGGATGCGACCCCCCCCCCCCCCACACACACACACACACACACTGTCTCCTGTTACTGCAGAGAAATGAAAATGCCAATGCAGCAGATGGTTTCCTTCAAAACCTGTTATGATGAAGACAAAACCTCTGTCTTCTCGTACCTTTGATGGACATTCTCTGCCTCCTCTCCAACTAATGATATCCCTAAAAACGATTTCATATTGATTTCATATAATTACCAAGCCACATGGACGACAAAACTATTTATTTTACTGCTGCTAATGACCCACCTTCCTCCTTCTGTGCCATCAAATATTGAGGATGTGATCTTTTTTTATGGGCAATCAGCTGTAATAAAGCCTTGTAAATCATGTGTCCCCTGTAGATCATTAGCTTCTCATGAACTCTAATATACTGGACAGGTCCACAAACCGAGGGCCTGAAAACGTCGCATGGCAATGGCTGGTTGTTTAAAAAACAGCATTTGATTACATGCATTGAAGCGTTTCTGCATCATGTGTTTTTAAGATAATATCAGGCTGTTTGCGCTAACAGTCCACTTCAACGTGCATCCCTTTTATTTCCAGCACAGACATGCCACTGACATTGTGTTTGTGATTTTCCCTTTATGAGTTGAGTTTGTGGTTTGGCATCGTATATGATGGCTTCACATATATTCCACTGAGGCCCACTGGTTTGATGCTCTGCCTGTGACAGACATTGTTTTAAAAGGAAAATAATCTACACAAACACTTTAATGGCGA
>NC_040898.2:5260317-5310317 GCF_900634795.4 Betta splendens
CCTTCACATCACCATCAACAATCATCCAATGATTTTATCAAAGTGAACACAAAAAATAATTCAAGGAAGCAAATGACTTTTTTTTTTCTTATTGCTTATCTCTCAATTGACATTTGGATTAATAAAGTCTTTTTATGACAGCGAGTTCCATGTACAGTAGGCTGCTGGGAGTGTTTAGGGACAACGCTTGATCCTGGACAAGCTTGGATGGTGCATTCAAGGTCCGTGGGTGAAAGGGCAGCCACGGGAGCTAGCACTCGCTGTGTACGGCCTTCGCCATCCAGTCAGCTCTTGCGACCAGTAACCTCAGTCTGTCCCCCGATGACTGGATCAGCTCCCGTCCACTGAGGCAGAGATGCACAGACAACAACATGTTACTCATGACGTGTCGGCACGGTTTAGAGTCAGACTCGCGTGCCTCGTACCTGTGGTAGTCCAGGCCCAGCAGGCTGACGCCGTTAACAGCCAGGATCCTGTCTCCTGGCTCCAGCTTCTCACACCGGGCTGCAGGGGAGTCTGGCAGCACTGCACGGATGAAGACGCCTTTAAACGTCAGGGACGTGTCCTGGAAGAGGGGTTGGATTGACTCATTGTGCCACTGAATGAGAGCAGGTAGAGGAGCTGTAGCCTCACCTTGGTGTCGACCAGAGCGAGGCCCAGTCCTCGGTCGCCTCGCTCCAGCTCCAGGCTAAACACCTCATCGTAACACTCTTCCTCGTCTTCCTCCTGCTTGTCGTCTTCCTCCTTTAGCTCCACAATCCTCTTCATGCTGGGGCAGCCTGCTTTCAAGGGGTCTACTCTGAGGGCAGCGAGGCATTCAAAGACTAGTCCGCCTGATGAAATAAAAGGAAATCAGCTGCTCTGGTTGTCTGCATGAAAATAAAGACAACCAGAGAAACAAACCTTCATCGTGCGCCTCCTCCGGCTCCGCTTTCGCCTGATCCCCGGGGTCTGCGACGTGTGGGGTGGTGGGCGGGGTGAGGAGACAGGAGGGATCCAGAGCGGACCTGTTCACCTCTCTGCTCTGCACCTCCAGATTTTTGAGCTTCTGGGACAAAAGGACCGCGACACAGGAGCTGAATTCGTCCAGGTAGAGGGGGGAGGGGGGTGACGGGGGTGACGGGGGTGAGGCAGCAGAAGTAGCGGAAGGGGGAGGGGGGTCCCGGAGAATTTCTGGTGGCTCGGATTTAGAGTCCTTCAAATCGCTACCGCTCTGGATGAGAGAGAAGCAAGACTCAAGAAGAAGCTGATGTGTTTCCTAGTGACAGTTTGACAAATAGCCTGAAAGTCCTCTTTTGTACCTGGTGCTTTCCAGCTGAGACGTCGTTGAAGTGGGGACGAGAAAGCGAGGCGACGAAGGCTTTGAGCTGCTCCAGCTGTTCGCTCACACCTGGAACCCTGACTGGCCTCGCGAGCTGGAACTGGTGCCCCCCATCGGGCAGCACCAGCGGGTGGTGGGTGTCGAAGTTCTCCAGGACGTCAGCTTAATAAGCAGAAAAGACGCCATCTGTATTAAACTACCACAGCTATGAACTGGACCAGAACCAGTCAGCGCGCTGGGTCCTCACCAGGCTGCAGTGCCGCTGCCCGGTCGCCCCCCGATGGAGCCCAGCTCAGGTTCTGAGGACAGGCCGGGCTGTAGAGGCTCAACAGGTGGTTGAGCTGGGCCGGGTTCAGAGCGGAGTAGTCAGAGCGCAGGGACGCCCAGGATGTCTGCACACACGGTTCTACAGTCACTGGTCCGACTGGTTTCCACGCACAGACCACGGGACCCTTACTGTACCTGCAGTAAGCTCTTCCTCGGCGTCGCCAGCAGGTTGATGGCCGACGACAGCTTCTGGGTGTGCTCCGAGGCCAGTTCCCCCAGTCCGGTGGCGTGGGCCCAGTCCAGGAGCAGGTCCAGATTGGCTCGCATCCGCACGCCCATGGACCACTGGTAGAACCCTGGCTCTGAGCCTGTGAACACGTCAGGACAGAGGACACATTTACCATCAGTTATTTGTTTAGTCCTTCAGACTTCTGGAAGTGTGATACTTTGAGGAAATACAACAAATAAACATTATTACATCTGTTTATACAGCTTTCTTAAAACGTTGACATGATAATAAAGTCAAAAATAAATGTTTATGGGCACTGGGAATGGGAATTTGTTATGTTTTGTGTCAGTTTTGGGTAATATGTAATAGCTCCTGGTGGCCACTAGGGGGTAGTCACAGCTAAACCATACTTTCTCTCTCCCTCTTCATTTCATCTGTCAAATCCGAGCAATGAGATCACTTGAAACCTGACCTCCAGCTTGTCTTGGGCTATCCCCACATCACTGAGCCAAACGTGACATCGTGGAGCGTCGGAACCTCATACCTCTCTCCATGAGGGAGTTGAAGACGGAGGCGTTGATGAAGTAGAAGAGGTAGCCGACGAGCTGGGAGGCGATGTCAGGATGGAGCTGGGCGTCCGAGAGCAGGCTCCAGGTGTCGGCCAGGACGCTCACGATGGCCCGGACCTCCCCGGCCACCCGCGGGTCGGCGCTCTGTCTGAAGGGGTTGCAGTCCAGAAGGCCCGGCAGGACGGGGTAGAGGATCTGGAGCAGAGGAGCACAACTGCCGGTGACTCACTCATCCCTGTGGCGCTGGAGGCTGCCCCCACTCATGTGGGTCAGTTTGGGGTTGGAAACGTTAGCGTGCGGCGAGCGGGATCCGATCGGCGGCCTGCGCTCAGGCATGCGGGCCTCCGTGAGGACGTCGGACCACCCATCCTGCCCCTCACGCCCCGACACGAAGCCAGCGCGACACCAGCAGCAGAGGAGGACGGGGAACCGCTTCCAGCCAAGCGTCCTCCCTGCTCCTCAGGACAACGCCGGCTTTGTTCGGGTTAATTGTGCGCAGACATCCCCTCTCTCTTACACCCACCGGGCCTCCAGCGCCCGCCGCGGAGACGCATTCCTGACAAAAAAAAAGAGGCCGAATCTGGCTGGTGTGGGCTTGGCATGGCGCTGCAGCAGGACTGCTGAGTGAAGGCTTGCGGAGGAATCCACCCCGAGAGCAGCTCGGCTTACGCTCGCTACACGGGAGCCGCGAGACGGTGGGAACGGACGAGCTCCGGGCCCGGTAGCCGGAGCGGCTTCATTCACCGGGTTCTGGCATCCGGGGGATCACCGCATGCATCCGCGGCACGCACAGCACGGTCCCCATGGCGCTCGTAGCGCTCGTAGGCCGCGCCGTCTAACCGCAGGCCTGTTTAAGTGCGTCTATATTCATCACGCCATGTCTTCGGTAGGAATAGCTGCTCACCAGTGGCGCCTTTTGTTTTCCGAGCCGGCGGCAATTACACATAAATAGGCCAAAACAAACAGCGCTAAGAAAATGTTATCGTCGCTGTTTTGATTTACGGCCACTGTCACTGTCTCCCGATCCGGGCTCAGATCAAATCCTGGCTCCTAAACGTGATGAACTAAAACACTTATCCAATATAAATGACGTCTCGCGAGCGAAACCGGCGCAGCCATGCTGGATTATACATGGATTTACTGACGGAGCCCATCTGGAAGTCATTTGCTTCATCAAGCAGACTTGTTGAGGGAAGCGCGCGTGGTGCTACAGGTACTTAGAGAACCACATCCTCCTGCAGCGAGCAAGAATGTGCAGAGCGCGTTCAAATTCCTCCAATTTGTCCTTTACAGGCGCGTCAGTGCAACGGCTGCCCCACGCGAGGAAAGTGAAGTGGATCATTGAGCCCAGCCGAGCAGGAGTCCAATCAGCTCTCACTGCTACGAATGGACTCCACTGGGCAGAACCCGGCGTTAACCCCTCACGTCAGCTGCAGCTACTGACGTTCACAGACTGGGACATGGTGGGACCAACATAAAACAGGCCGCCCACCCCTCCACTGCTCCTTGGACGGCACTTCCACCCACACCCATACGGCTCCGATGGAAATTCGTCTGGAACTTTCCCGGCACCAATCCATGTAATGGGTGTGGCGCTGGAGGGAAGCGGCGCACGGCTGGATCCTGGGAGTGGAATTAAACCCCGCTTTGTCTTCGTGGACGGAAAGAACCGGAGGGAGAGACGCACAATTTGTGCAATCGGACAACAACCATCGAACCTTTACAGCCATGTGTGCTATTGAACTTCAAAGACAAATACAATTAATAATACTGAGGAAGTGAGTTTACGGCTCTGACCTATGACCCCTGCAGTCTGTGCTGGGTAGAATCCAACCGTTTGTGCATCAGGGTGAAGAAAGTAAAATAGGTCTTGCATCTCATTTGTGTAATTCGAGGCTGCAATGCAAAGACTCCTTGGCAGCAGTTAGACACCTCTGGCTTGTTTCCTTTATCCTCCCCCAGTACACACACACACGCACGCACGCACACACACACACACACACACACACACACACACACACACACACACACACACACACACACACACACACACACAGTGTCCTGTCTCTGCCCTGTCATAATGCCCCCAGTGTGGTCTGGCACCGTGGCTGGTCCATCTATTAGAAGCTGACAGAGCAGCTGACTGGGGCCCTTTATTCTCAGCCAGTCCATGATTATTTTTCTCTCTTAAAGTCGCCGTTCTAATCTTCAGTGAGTGGACCAGATGGTGCCTGGTTACGTTTGGCCAGGAAGCTGCAGCTCAGGTAGATGTCGACCCTCTATGTCACTGGTTCCGGACCTTTAGAAGCGACCTGTGATGGGCCTCTCACCTTGGTGATGTAATAGACGCACTGCTGGAAGGCGAGCAGGACGACCTCCTCCAGGACGGCCATTGTCTCCTCACTCGCTGAACTGACACATGACAGATGAAGCTCCTTCATGGCTGAAAACATCAGGCGCCGGGATGGTTAATAGTTTTTGTAATAATCCTCAGCTCACTCAGCTTTAACTGCCATATAATTACATGTATCATGCAACTAACCCAGTTTCTGTATCTCTTCGCTCTCATCTTCATGTCCTTGTTCCTTTCTGGTTCTCCACTCCAGAAAGAGAGGCAGTTGCTGCTGGATGAAGTGCAACAGCTCCAGACTGTTGGACATCCACACCACCAGGGGGCGAAGTCCCGGGACGGCCTCCTGCAGGCTGAAGGGCGGTAGGCCCTCTGGGTTTGGCCCGTCAACGTCGAGACTGCGGTAAAGCAACACAGATTTACAGTTTTGTCTGGGATTTGTTTGACAGCTGATTGTTTGAGACAAACGGAAGCGTGCTTACGCTTCAGGCTGAGCGGCTGCGAGATCCTTAGTGCACTCCTGCAAGGACACAGAAAAGGCTCTGAGCATGAACAATGACAATATATAAACGTGAGGAATCAATAGATGGAGTTCCTTAGACGATCTTAGTAGAACTCACCCACACGGCACTTTGAACTCCGCGGGCAGTAAGCAGCAGAAGCCTGCGCAGGTCCGAGGTGTGGAGACTTGTGGACGAATGCTGCAAACACGCGCACAGCAAAAACGCCGGCGTCAGCGGCGGCCTCTCTTCCCCGCTGCCACTTCCCATTGCAACGACCTCCTCCACGATACGCTCCTCGTCTCCAGCCTCGTAGCTCAGAGTCAGGCTGCGGCCCTGGGGCGACCGTAGGAGCATTGGGGCCCGAGGGTCCACGCGGTGGCTCATGGCTGCAGCGCTGCTCGTTGCAGCGGCAGCCGCGTGACCCGGGATCCTGAGCTCAGGCGCCGCGCTGCTAACTTCCTTTATTTAAAGAGCAGGAAGAAGAAATGACACAGAAACAAAGGGCCTCGCGTTGTTGCGCGGCATGTGGTGCGTTGCCTCACTTTGGGCGTCAGGGGGTCCTTGAAGAGAAACAGGTAGCGCCGACCCAGGCCGATGACGTCGCCGGGGCTGAGCGGCGTCTCCGCTTGCAGCGTCTCGCCGTTCCTGGTGACTGCGGCCTCCCGCTCCGGGCAGAGCGCCGTGGCGCCACCGCTGCCGCCGCGGTGGAGGCGGCAGTGTCTCGGAAGAACGTCGTCGGCGAAGAGGAGGATGTCAGGCTTGGATGCGTCCTCGCCGTGGCCTGGTCGGCCTATCGAAACGCTGGGTGCCGCAAGTAAGTAGATGACAAAGTCCTGAGCGGAAGGAGACATGATATTGTGATACTACACTTCAATGAATGCGTTACATTGTTGAACTGTAATAGTCTTGTTTTGACCTGTACACAGTTCCCTCTCAGTCAGAGCTTAGCGGTCTGGTCATGTGGAGGCATTAGAATTATACCCCTGATCCAACCCTCATTATACAAACAATGATATATTAATCACACCGAGTGGGAGGCTCGGCGTGCAGGGATTACAGTGTGTGACATTTCCCTTGTGATGTCTGTCTTCTCCAGTGGGACGGATTTAACCGGCTGAATTCATTCTAGCGGAACAACCTGTGCCTCCACTGCCAGTAGCGAGCAGGAAGCAGTACCGCGGCTGTGCTGCCGCTTCCTCGGCCCCTCATGACCGCTGCTGACACCCGTACCGAGCCTCGCACCGGCCGCCTCCCTGCCGCTACAACTGCCCTGGAACAACAGCCCTGGCGTGTTCAACAGTCAGTGAATCAGTCGCAATGTGGACATTCGTTCCCTTCTGGCATTAGTCTCCCTTTTTACTCTGTTCCAGGCAAAAAGTCCTCACCAGTGGATGAATCAGAGCTGAGGGATAGCGCAGCCTTGTTGGATATGAGAAAATATGTATGTTTCTGTTTTATTCAGGCATTTTAGCTAATCGGCATTTAACAGAGCCAGCGAAGCAAAGGACACGGTTGCTAAGTTATATTAGCTTTGATCCCGATGAGTCTGTTGCCATGCAAAGATGGATATCATGCTGTAAGCAGCATGCTAATGAGAAGCATATCCTTGTAGCTTACTGCGTGAATACTGTTGTGTGTTTTGTGGGCTCACCAGCCTCCAGCCTCCAGAAGCAAAGAGTTAGGTTGATCCTAACTACTTGTTCTGAGTTGTAACGCGTAATCGTGTGGGTCAGTCAGGTGTTTAGGTGTCGTACCTGAGTGGGACTGCAGCCCTGCAGCAGCAGCAGGTATGGACAGTCGTGAGGAGGGTGAATGGAGTACTGTGTGGTGTTATCGTCGCTGCTCTCCGTCTCCTCCCTCTCCGACTCCTCTCCTTCGCCCTCGTCTTTCGGCCCGGCCGGACAGAGGGCCTCTGTCTCGGCCCGCGACCCGCCGTCCCCCTCGGGGGGACCCGGCGGGCTGTGAATGTGGTTCTGTTGGGGGTTTATTTTTGGACGCTCGCAGCTCTGCAGCGCGGTTGGGTTCAGGCTTTCGCTGCGACTCTTCACACAATTGTCGGCGTCGGGCTCCGGCTTGTTCTCGCTCTCGGAATCTAGGAGGTCCATCTCACTTCTGCTCCTCCAGAGCCTGTGGCCTCGACCCATAGTCCTCTCTATGAGAGTGGAGGTCACCCTGGAGCGACTCTTCTGCAGCTTGCGAGCCTGAGCATTGATACCTAACAGGAACAGAGGAGACAAGGTGGTAGAATGGGCCCTCCTGTAAAGTAAGCAATAACAGAGCCGCTATATAAATAAATTAGGCACAAGGGCAATGGAATTCGATCGGGCAGCTCCCACATTTTCCTGAAGGTGAGGCGTGTGTTCGTCATTGGCGCATCACGTGCGTGTGCCAGAGTCAACACGCACAAGCTCCACACAGGAAACAGACCTCGGTTGGGGGGGAAAAAAGAGGCCGAGCTCATGGAAATAAAGCTGAGGCACGCAGCAGGCGTCCACACGCTGACACCGATAGGGCGCTATCACAAGCTGTGCCATTACAGGAGCAAAAGCACAAAACAGGACGCACAGCTGTGTCAACCGCGGCAGCAGCGATAGCAGAAGCCCCCGTGCACGTTCACAGCGTCACGGCGCGTTTGGGTCGGGTCTCCACGGAACGCTGGGGACCGCTTTCCTGTTCGGCTGCAGCGAGCGTTGCAAATATTAGCGGATCCAGGAGTTAATGGCCTTTTGAAGCAGTGTCGGAGTTACAGTAAGAGTGGGTGGGCCACTGGAAACAGCTGAATTAAATCACAGCGTGTCTGCGATGTCACTCTAATTTAGAGGTTCTGGGTGGATTTTAGCGGCAGTAAGAATAAATTGTAATCCGGCTTTTGCGCCAGAAACTGAAAAGAACGAACAAAAAGAAAGCGTAGACCTATTAAAATATAGTTTAGCCTGTGTGGCTTGGCAGAGTTTCACTGGAAACTCGACATGCGGGCAGACCGCACTTTCACTGTGAGAACCGGGTTTAATACTGACACTGCTTTATTGAACGATGAAAACCTTCTTTACAGCACACGCGGATGCTCGTGAGTCAGGATGTGGCCTCGTGTGAATGAATCCTTTCCCCACAGCAGCCCGGGACCGGACCGGGCCCGTGTACCGTACCGGCAGTGACCGTGTCCTTGTCCCTGGACGTCTTCTCCTCGGCCAGGCTCCTCCTCTGGATCTCGAAGCGTCTCGCCATCCCGTCTCTGGGCTTCCAGAGCGCCTGGAGCAGCAGCGGCTTCTCGTTGTCCCCGACCACCCGGAAGCCCTCCGTCCTCCACTGATGGCCGCCGACGGCGCCGATGGTGTCGCAGAGGACGTAGGACTCGGCCTCCTTCTTGTTCAGTCCGTACCTGGATGACGGGTTTTAACATAAAGTCCAGTGATTCTGCAGCAGAGCTCAGCGTGGACACGCGAGGGCTCAGTCAGAGCATGTGGCGCGCAGACGTTCACGCAAGCTCAGGTAACACGTGGTCCTACCGTTCCAGGGCCTCTTTCACCAGCTCCTTTGCACAGGAGTGCGTGGTGGCCAGCACGCTTTTGTAGTGAGCCCCTTCACAGATTTCGTTGCCAAAGATCTTCAGGATTCCCGGGGCAGTGATCTGATTGGACAGCTCAGACGGGTCGTCAGCGATCAGAGCATCGGCAGCGATCACTGCGTGACGTAATGCAGCAACAAAGAAAGACATCTAAAGATTTAGACCATAATTCATTGCTAAAGCATTGTTTAGAGTAAGTGTGACGTACTGCTGGACTTCCTGGACTGAATGGACAGCGATGAGCGGATGCTGGCTGTCAGGGCCATGGAGCCAGAGGTGGAGGCGGAGGCGGGTCCACGGAAGACACCTGAGAGGCGGTTGGCATGGCGATGGATGCGACTCTTGCTTGGCTGTCTGATCGCTACGGCTTCGGCCGACCGGCCGGTGGAGGAACTGCCCGTAGAGGAAGCGGACCTGGTGAATGAGCAAGAGATGAGGAAGAACAGAACAATTAGATAAGATAAAAGTAGATCGGTAAATATTTAGACTCTGACATCAAGAGTCAGGGGAGTGAGAGATACCATGATAGTTGGAGATGGAGAAATAATAACGGAAATACACTGAAAAGAAAGGGTCAAAATATAAATGGACTGTGTTACTGTGCCCCAGTTTGTTGCATGCTGTGCTGGTACAATCAGTGCCTCCACCACTCAGCTGTGCCCGGCGCAAGAATAAAATAATGCAGCGTTGTTTAGAGCCTGTAAGCTTCTTATGGTTCAAAGGTTCCAGTTATGCCACCACTTGGATGTAACTTCTGATTTAATAGCATTAGTGATGGTGAAACGCTGCGATCAGGCAGCGGAATGTGTTGTGATGGGCCGATGGCACACGAGCAGGCTGTCAGTCAAACTGACGTGTTTACAGGATTTCAGATATGTTTTTATATATCGTTATGGTAAAACTGAAATACATCACGCACTTCCAGCTAACTTTCCGACTAATCAGAACTCGGTGTGGGGTTTGAAGGCATACTCACTGCTGAGATCCATCACTTATCTTCCTCCCCAGCTTCACAAACCGTCTCCGCGTGGAAACTGGTCTCGGTGGGAGCGAGCGCAGCTCATCGGAGGGAAACTTCATCTGAGACATCCTCGCCGCGTCGACTCGGGTTCGCGTGTGCGCGTTAAACTGTTGCAGACTCCGCTCTAAGTCAAGGCAGAGAGCGCCTATCGCGTCCCATCAGCTTGTCATTCACACACGACGGCTTCGCTTCATTCCTGGGATGTTTCATCCGGCACGAGCTTCATTGTACGGTGCGCGCTCCGGAACAGGCGCTGCAGATGTTCCCGGCCCCGTTCCAGCTGTTGGAGCCGCTGTTGGAGCCAACGGCTCAAGTTACAGGTTCGCCTCTCGCTGCCTCCGACTCGCTGACAGATCAAATGGAGTTAATAAAGCCGGATGACAGGAGTTCGGCATGGTCGGGTCGAGTCAGACGTGCATTCCTTTACGCGTGGCGCACGGAGAGGCCGTTTCTTTCAAAGCCATCGCGGAGCCGCTCTCCAGATGTGAGTCGACGGCGCAAGTGCTCCAAGACGCCAAGTGGGCGCGCACTCACTACGACTTTCAAAATAAAACCGTCACCAGAGAGCGTGTTGGCGTCATGTTCCGGCGGTGCGCTGAAAAGCCTTGTGAGTTCGTGGACCTTGTCGTCAGCCCTCATGCTCAACACCAACCGAATAAACCGAAGCCTCAACATCACTGCGGTTATGACTCCATCTTCTGGCTGCACGCAGATCACAAGTCAAATCAAGCCACTTACTTTGGCAAAACTAATGCAAATCATGAAGTTTGATGATCACATATTTCTGTAATCAACTTTTATTTAACGTATATTTTTGTTGAAAAAGAACTGTTGAGTGGCTGAATTTGTCCATTCGTTTTTCGTTTGTTTGTTTTATTTCGTTTTACTTTGTTTCTTGTTTATTCTGAAGGATTTCCTGTCCGTATGTGAGCTGCTTGCTACACACTAATGGCAGTAGAGTCACTGCGAGCACCTGCTGCACCTCCTGAATAGCAGCCACTTGCTCTATCTCGGTGCAGGCAGGTACTTTGATGTCTAATCCTGACTGATGTTGCCAGGTTTGCCAAATAAACGCTGACATACTCTACAATAAGCTAGAGGGTCTGTGGAGGATACATGTGTAATATTAATACTGTTAGTAACGGCAGTTAATTATTGCAGTCACTCCTGCCAATAAGTAACATTATCCTGATACACTTGTGTCGGTATCCTATTTTGACCAGTAGAGGGCGCATTTTCCTTCATAACGCCTTAAAATCATTAAGATTAGTATTAAGTATTTATAGAGCAGCGTCTGTAAGCTATTTGCATCTTTTTATTATCAGTATTATTTGCATTAAACTGCAGCATGAGCCCTTTTTTATGTTTCTCTCCTGCATGGACAGATAAATGGGCTTATGGGTCATGGGTTGCGGCTGCTCTGGTCAAGCCCTACTTACGTGAGGTGACTCTGTTGATACCTGAGCACTTGTGACAGCTCCTGCAGTGTTGTGCATGTACAGTATGGGGCTTCCTTCACATGTCATGGTAGCGTAAGATCATACTCTCTAGGTCTGCTGCAGGTTGGCCTTATTTCCTCACACTACATCAGAAAGATTATCCCATCCATCTAATTGTGGGGAGAGAGAGAGGCATCTGCGATTGGGGCAAGGTCAGCTGTTCTTGGAATGTAGGTAGAGAGCAGAAGGGCTTATCTGGTAATCAGATCCCCTGTTAGAGGAACGATACCTGCAGCAGGAGGCCTGGGGACTTAACATACAGCTTATACAGCAGGGATTCCACTGCAAAATACTGTAAAGCATGTTTGCAAAGGTTCTCTCTCTCCTCTTCTGTCTCACTTTGCCAAAGGCATTGCGACATTAAATATTTCTTAAACACCAGTTTTTCACCCTTTTGAACTTCACTGTGTGTGATTATGTTTTTTTGATTTGAGTTTTATCTGATGTTTTGTTAGAAGTGACATGCAGCAACTGAAAGATTAAGCCAAATTTTCAAGCTTAATATCTCAGCCCTCTCTATCTCAGGCAGATAAAATTTGGAAGGGGAGCAAGTTTAGCCTAAATTTCATAAACATGAACCAAACTTATCAATTGATGATATGCAAAGTCATAACAGAGCTTGCTCCCCACAAGTTATTTTATCTATTTAATTAAATTTGCATTGCCTTTAACCTCAGATTTCTCAGAATGATGTTAAACTTATTGCAAACATTTTTATAAACAGAAGCTGCAGGAAGAAAACATAGCTTTACTTTGATACTATTTTCAGACTTCTGTCCAAACTTTTATTACAATTAAGGTGGTTCTTTGTAGTGAGGAATATTACACCACTGTCTTTCATTCCACCTACAGGTGTGTGTTTACCTTTATTCTACAGGTATAAAATCATTGGGTGTGTTTATATTTATATTAACACATTAACTCAGCTGTCCGTGACAATAACACTGGGTAAAGAGTTACAAGTCCGAGTTAACCTGAGTCATGTTTACGTAAACGTTACACATCTTCTCCTGTTGATATGACTCCGTGATAACCATGGTGCGCGAGCGCGCGCGTACACGCGCGTAGGGGGGAAGACGAGGGGGCGTGGCCAGTAAGAGGACGCCCTGCCCCGCCCACTCCGGGAACCCTCCCGCAGAAATAACTCCTCGCTGAGTGACTTCTCTCTTCGCTTCTCACCGGAGCAGAGCGGAAGGACGGAGCGTTTCCTGGCGCAGGTCGGCCCACGCTGTCCGGGGTAGGGGGGGGGCTCCGCGTTCACTATACGACCGAGCGCGCGTGGCATGTGACACCTAGCGAGCGACTTCTTTTCACGCGCAAGACTAGGAAAGCGGCGCGGCTCGCGAGGGCTCGACCTGTGGAGGGCAGAGAGAGAGAGAGAGCGCGCGCGCGCGCGAGAGAGAGAGAGCTCCCCGGTTCTTCCCCGGTCTCACGCCGCGGCCGAGATGAGGCGGCTCTGCGGACCCGAGCTGCCGTTCTGGGTGAGTACGTTCCCGTGCGCGTCGTCCCCGCCGTAAACTGTAGGTCACTGGTGTTTGAGGACACTCGCCGTTCTACCTGGACGAGCGGTGTTCCGTCACGCGTCTCTTCTCCCGCGCACAGGTACAGTAACGGATAGCGCTACGGCTAACGGTCAAGCGTGTACTGCGTGAGAAAAGTCATTTAATGTCATTCTGAATCACACGCCTCCTATTCGGGGACATAAACTACCGACTTTAGCTACAACTCCCTGTAGTGTGTGCACACCGGCACAACACGGTCCCCGTTAGGCCCGTGTCAGAGTCACCGCGGCTAACGCTAGGTCCCGGTAGGAATATTAAACTGACAGCACTATCACGGAGCAGGAAGCAGCTAATGGAGAGCCCGTTAAACACACGCGTTAGTCCCAGTAGGAATACGTCTGCACGGTGATAACATCACAGCCCGCCGCCCGGGGAGAAGTCACCTTAGGCGGATATAACGCTGAGAACACCGGCCACGTTAATGCTTGTGTCTGGGCTCACGCACGTCTGAAATGTGCTATCAGTATATCGTTTTGATTATTATTATCAGATGAGGAAATACTCGATTTTGCACAAGGTCACAACCACTCAACAGACATTAAGACATTGGGCAATAGCAGAGATATTTTAGGGAGTGATTATGAGTGTTCACACCACTTCCTTTACAGATGAATGATGACACACCTATAGCTGAAACGGGGCTCATTTCATCTTTACAAATAAACTTAATGACATAAACCACGTGCCAGCTGTTGTTAGTTAAACACACACAGTGACATAAGCTCCAGAGGTTTTAATGTCTGATGTATAGCTTTATTTGTTTGATCTTGCTTTGAGAGGTCATCGCTGATTCACTTATTTTATTTATGTCTCTGTGGTTATGAGGGGTTCTGTTTATAAAAGCATGTCTGTGGTAAATCAGAGTTCAGCATGTGACTACATCAGTGGCTTTCATACTCTAAAAGCATTTGATTGAGTTGATTTCTTCTTCATGTGAGACATAAACATGTTACATCTGCAGCTTCTTTTAACATGTTTGTTACATGTCCTCTCGTGAGGCACCACTATAATGCAAGCCCTCCCCAAGTCATTTATACGTCTGCGTCAAATCAGTGCGGTCTCGTGGTGTAAGGTCACCGCCTTGACCTTCTGAGATATGTACCTGCACGTCGCAGCGCTGCACTGCGACAGCTCTGACTGGTCCACTTAATGGCATCATAGTAAACGTGCAGTCCATGTTCTATGGCGTCTCCCTCTCTTTTCTGCCTTGCAGTCATTTCAGAGTAACTACTCAACACGGTGTCATAGAAACCCCACCAAAAATGTCATAGCCTACGGCACATATTCAACCTAAAGGAATAAATCACAATCTTCTCTGGCGTTTCAAAGTAAAAGCCTTTTTTTTCGTGGGTATTGCTTTTATGAGCTACATTCAGGTTGAGTCTCTTCCAGATTGTATGATAAAATCTTGTGGACAAAGTAATAGACGGCAAATGTGAAATTTCCAAATTCTACATGTTATGGCCATTTGTGAGCTTGCAGTGAAGTGTAAACACAACAGTGACACATTATAAACTTAGAAAGTTGTTATTGCAACTGTGTTTAAACATCCTGCACACAACACAAGCATTCATTTTGAAGTGTTTCTGGCTACAGAAAATCCACTATTTTATGTCCTTACGCATCACCTCCACCAACTCGTGATAAAAACACCTGAGTCTCTGCAGTTACACTCTCCATTATGGTCATCTGTTAGTTGCTAAAGTTCTTTTTTCTCTAGTACCTTGTGGTATTTATCAGAGTTGTTTAGTTAAAAACGCCTGTTTGTCAAAGTTGGAAATGAAGCTGTCTTGAACAGAGAAGCGCAAGGTAAGATTTCCAAACATTACATCTACGTGTACAGTAATTGAGATGAGCTTTACTCTGTAAGTTGAAAAGGAAAATGTTAGTGTTACTACATTCAAGGTGCCTCCAGTACATGTTCAGGCCATATCTTTGTAACCTAGGGGCTGTTTTCCTAAGGAAATGTGACGAAATTATGTACATCTACTTTAAACAAACTGGAGGCCAATATAATCTTCTAACACTCAACTGTGCATGTTAGGTACAGGTCAGGTGAAATACTAACGCCTGGTTAAAAACATGTATAATCTCAGTATTTGTAAAAGATAATAAAAATCAGAGCACCCTGCCGCAAAACCGAAAAGAAAAGTGAGGTTACCAGTCGTGTTTCTCTGTTGGCAGCTACCTTACTGCAAAGTTTTGTGTGGGGAAGTGTGAGTAAAGCAATACTGCAATGTTGAATCAGTGTTCCTCACATTGTGACTTGTTGGTGCAAAGGAAATATGTGCGGACATATGCCATCGGTGTTTCCTTGTTTCCATCAAGCTGATTCCAAAGAACTATTTATCGAATACCAGATTACGTCTGTAAATATTCATATTTGTTATAAATCTGGCAAATGTTCATTATGTCAACCAACAGTTCAAGAATACTATTACTGTTAGCAGCTGTAAGTAATTGTAATGATCAAAATATTAAAAACCTTTTTAGAGTACAAGTAATAAAGTTGTTGCTGTTATTATATTTCTTGACCAGTGACCAGTAAAGGTAAATCCTTCCGGCTCGATCCAGTCAGGGGTCGCCACGACAAATGATTTGTATGATTGATTTGGCAAGTATTAAGGCTTGATGCCCTTTTCTGAAGATTGCCCTGGGTGACAGGAGCGTGACGCACTAACCACTGTGCCAAGAAGCCGGGGCTTTTGACCAACAACCAGTGATTTGCATAATTTTGACCTAATACTGAACTTTGTTTGCTTTTTCACAAATAAAAAGGTTTAGTTAAATACCCTACTGACATTTGTTCACTATCCCACTCTATGGTGCTTATCATCACTAGCACGTAATGTTTAAGCACGTGCTAGTGTCCTGTTAGTCTTCAAGAGTCAGCTCCTTGAAACATGGTGAAATCATGCAAAACACAGCAACTTGCACCACACTGCAGAGAAAAACAGGGCTTGGTGCTGTTGCTAAAGCTCTGGAAGCTGCAGTATACACGTGCATAAAAAGGCCAACGCGTACAGTATATGCTGTGTGACAAACATACAGTGCATAGGTAGAATGTACACAAAGGAGGGTTAACAGAAGCAGATGTTGTGTGGTGTGCAGTGCCCTCATTGTTGGGCTGGTCTGAAGCCTGTTAATGAGCAGCATTATATACCAACAATTTAATCTGTCGGCAGTAGCTTTGATTACAGTTAATTGTTAAAAATACAGTCAGGCAGGAGGAGCAGAGTTTATGTCACATGACTTCTCTAAGAAGTGTTGAAGAAATATGTTGTAGTTGGTCTTCATTAGCTGCTGAATTGAAAGTAAAAAAAGAGGAAATTATTGCAATTGAGGAAGTTACAGTAAAGGTGACAAAGGATGATTGGTGGGAAAGTTTGATATTTCCTAGCTGGTGTGCCCTTTTTAAAGTAGCCATCTACAGTATGTTATCTTTTATCTAATTGAGATAGCAAAAGGTAGCGATATTGACACAGCCTTAAACTCACACTATGTTATCTTAAGTTATAGCAATAGACCAAAGTCTAACGACTGTAGGCCAGCGGTCTGGTGGTGACCGGAGCATAAATAAAGCATTATGTTGTTTGCAGTTGTCGTTTTACTTTTTGCTTTCAGGCTTTAGTTTACCAGGAGTGTTATTTATTTCTAAGTAATGTTATTAATAATAATATTTATCTGTAAAGCACTAACCAACTAAATAGTAATTTCAGAAGCCTTAAATGTACTTGTTTTTTTTATTAACTTAAATAATCATGTTAAGTGACAGGAAATGGTCTAGAAGCACATTTTCTGTTCGTATTAGTTCATTCCAAACTTTGCCAATAGCAGAATAAACAGGAGACTAGTAGCTGTAGACAGGTCTTAGTAGGAATCTGACATCTTTAGCACCAGTGCAGATGATACAGATCCTCAGATGAAAATTACTATGCTCTGGCTACATGTACTGTATCGCCAGAGCTTAGTATGCAGATAAATGTTTACCTTTGAGCATTACTATCAAAATGTAAAGGAATCGCAGTAAAGTTATATGTTCCTAGAAAACATTACAGTTTACATAATGTGAAACACTAACTGTTATTACATCTTGCTTTCATTTTGGATCATGCTAATTATAAATTTATGATTTGTTAACTTCCCAACCAAACTTTGAGTCTTGTAACATTTTAGATTTTCACTAAAAATCCCCAAGTAGCATCCATTTCCGGAACTAAAGCACTGCTTACCCAGCAAAAAACCAGGAATTGAGAATTGTGAAATCGACTAGTTTTGCCACATAATGCCAGAGTCTTATCTATGTGAAAATCTATTTATCTGTGTGTATTTTGGAAATGTAGAAACAAGTCTATATAAACAAAAAAGAGCCTTACAATAGTGTGGAGTTCCTTACAGTAGGTTTACAGCAGCCTGCTGTGCGTTTTATTGACCTTCAGTCTGGACAGTCTCGGTCACTTCCTGTTTTGGTCTGTATTGTTTTTCAGCCCCATATTGTTTTGCAGCTGTTGTCCAATCTACCTTCACAGAACTCCAGTATTGTTCAGTAAAAGATGATGAACTCAGCCCTGTCAATAACACGGTTAATGTTTTCCATGTCGGCATGTTAGCAAACATGGCCAGCAGCAGTTCCTGTTCTCCTGCAGTCTTTGGTCTTGTCCGCCTTCCATTCATTCCACTCAACAGCTTTCCAGTCTAACGGACAACAGATGGTAACCCTGCTGCCTACCCTCCACCTAAATATGCTAGGAAGTGTAAGTGAAGTTTGTTTCCCCACTCCTTGCAATTGGAAATTTTAATAGCTCTGTTAGAAGTTCATTGCCAGCAGCTTGTAAGAGATTTAATTAAATAAAGTCTAGAGAGGTACAATCAAGGGGCTTTGTGGTTAATTCTCTAAATTGATTTCATTATAATATAAAATTCATTAACTAGAATAAGACTAGCCAGGTCCAGTGCTGACGTACATGTGATTGGGACACTGTATATTTGACCGACTGTAGTAAGTCTGTCACGGCAAACTCTTACGCACTTTGTCTGCAATTTGAATGCAATCATACCTACAGACAAAGGATTCCAGAGAAAGCAGAACCTTTTTATATTGTGTAGCTATTTTTAGTGCTGTGTTAGTTCCTCTTACATTAGGATTTCAGCCTCTCTTTTTTACATCTACTTCCTTATAAGTTTTTATAAGCACCACCTATGATCTGATGCTAGTCACGCAAATTCAGCAAATTCACCTAGTGCTGCTTCACCTTAAAATCTTTCCATTCCTGATCACTGTCAATACTTTAACTGTAAAGCGGACGCAATGCCAAGGGGATTAGACTAAAGAGACGAGACCTATTTATACTAAAAGCTATGTTAATTAGCACTTGGCTTCTTCACAGAACAACAAATGAGCCTTCTTGATATATTGCTGCCTATTACTTTTGCTTTAAAGCATTAGAGTCCTTCTACTCCTATCACAGGTAATGGAGCATTAATTGTGTGTGTGTGTGTGTGTGTGTGTGTGTGTGTGTGTGTGTGTGTGTGTGTGTGTGTGTGTGTGTGTGTGTGTGTGTGTGTGTGTGTGTGTGTGTGTGTGTGTGTGTGTGTGTGTGTGTGTGTGTGTGTGTGTGTGTGTGTGTGTGTGTGTGTGTGTGTGGCAACTACACCAGTGTAGTAAACAATGTTACATTATTGACGTGCTGTTAAGGGTACTGGCTACAGTCCAGTAAGTGGAGCTATACCAGACGGCCAGCATGCAGGGTGAATTTTTCAACTTTTATCACACAATAGCAGCAAAGATAACAAACACCAGATACAGTACATTACTCAGTTAGACATGGTAGACTCATTTATTTGGGCATACATATACAGTACACCACTACTAATGAACAGATAAGTGAAGCACACATGAATCACTCATGTATGCACACATGTTTAAATTGGGTTTTTTCCATATGATTGACTGAATTGTATTTGACCTGGCGCCCACTTTGTGCCACCGACTTTACCACTAATGTCATCTCAGTCAGTCATTCTCTATCATGTCATAACATGTCTTATTGGGTGAATGAGTCTGTGTCAATTTCAGCTGTTCAACTGTTCAATACACTACTTTTTACTGACTGAGTGTTTTGAATTTATTTTCTAATTTTGACAAGCCTGCTGCTTTAGGCTTAACACAAAACCTCAGAGCTTTGGGTTCTGTTTTTTTTTTATGGTTGGTCAGACTGGCAACAGACACTTGATATTGGGCACACTCATGCAGTAGAACTGATTTATGGTACATTTTTGAATATTTCAAGATGAAGTAGTACAATGCATAGTACCCAGAGGAAGGATGTGGTGAATCCTTCATGTTTTTTGTCGCTGTGATTATAAGTAAGATCAGTCACTGAGAAATAAAATTTGCAGATGGACAGGAAGAGAAATAGTTCAAATCCAACCTCTAAAGTAAAGTCCACTCACACAGATACTGAGACTGCAAATTTTGATATTAAAGAACGGCTTGTGTTGGAGTTGTTTGTAGACACTGATTTTGTTCGGAATAAATCTGCTCCTATTTCTGTAAACAATGACTCTGTTAATGCTTATCGCGTTCTGTAACGGTTACTTTCACTTTGTTTACTGTATATTAAGCAGTCTGTTACCTTTTAATATCCCTCTGCGTCTGAACCCAACCTGTGTGGGACCAGGTGCTATGCAACAGCCCCATGAGAGATGCGATACTGCACACGGGAGGAAAGCAGTGCCAGGCCTATAGGTTAGCACTTTGTTCTGTCTCTTTGTTTAAGTTTCCCTTATCATTTATTTCAAGTGGGCTTGATAGGTGTTATCACTCAGCAGTTTACCCTTTACATCTTGCGTTTTGTTGAAGTTTCCAGTATCAGTTCCCAAGTCTCATGATCCTGTAGCTGCTTTCAAGGTCTGTGAAATGGAATAAATGCCTGACACTGTGTATTTAGCGCAGGGATTTTCAGACCCTCATGTTAAAAATATTCAGTTTAAAATTTTACCGACAAGCTTCAATATTTTTAGGCTGTGGTTTTGATAAGCACCAGTGAAAGAAGCCGCTGTTCATATTGAGTTGATTCCATGAAAAAAGCAACCAAATGAATCATTTAGTTTTCTTGTTAAAAAGTAGGGTTTCATTTGCTGTAGAACTGAAAAGTATTTATATTGATTAAACTAATATAACAAAATTAACCTCTGTCTTGTTAACTCACATGAATGTGAAAGGGAGTGACCATACTGTAGCTAAAACTGATTAAATCCTGTTGTATGTACATTTGGTGCAGTGTGATCAATCATTTATCACAGTAAGTAAATACTGTCATTTCCCGTGTGTGGTAGAGATAACGCATGCATTTAATATAACATTGACCTTTCCGTATTGTTTAATTCGTCACACTGTCAGAGTCACACTGGGTTGTGCCTCACATTCAGAATGAATGCATACTGTGATTGTAGCTGCCTTCATCGACCACACGCTGACCTGAAAGAAGCTAACGTGACAAACTATTCACTGTGAACCAATTTCCAATGCAAATATTTCACATGTCACTACATTTGCACACTGCAAAATTTATATAATATGCAATAACCCTTCCCATTACTCCATACTCACTCTACCCACCTGTATATTGTTGGATTGTGTTAATTCTTGCTGCTGTATTTTATTTTTCTGTTGTTGTGTGGGGCAATTTTCACACTGTGGGACTATTAAAGGTTTTCTTATTCTTATCTTAAAAAAGTCAAACATATAAACCTCCCTAATTATCTTCTAACGCAGTATTAGCAACCATTTATTTAATCCTCTTTATTTTTAAAAAAACAATAATAAGCAGAATCTCAGAGAAAAGAATCCCTAAATGGTTATGAGATGAAAAGGTCATTTTTAACTCGTGGTCTGTCAAATCTTTGCTGTCAAGAAGAATAATGAAAGTCCCATTGTTTAGGTCTCAAGAGCCAAAATTCCAGGCACTTAAAGTACATAGAGTAGAGACATTTTACAGGTTCTAGGACTAATAACCTGTCACCGCTTCACCACGACAACCCAGCTTCAGCACACATGCTTTAGAAAATGGGTGTGGTGACTTATGGAGGCGGGCTGAAGGCCAGCAGCTGTGTTTATCTTGGTTCCATGTCTGGGTGGGCCTTCAACCGTGTTTGTCCAGGGGAACTCTTACAACCAAGGCGTCAGGGCTGCACCTCACTATGATTTATGTTTACCTTTCTCCTTCGGATGTCCTCTGCAGTGGTCACTTATTGTTCAGTGACAAAATAAATAACTTCTGTGGAGCTTGTCTTCAACAGCATTAGTTTTTGTTGTTTTTTTTAACCTATTTACATGTACCATTATTCTGTTTAACAAACTTGCTTCTTTCAGTCTTGCATATTGAACTGGAGAACATTGCAAAAAGTAAACACACTGTTTGTCCGTGCGTGTGATGTGTGATGAAGTGTTGATTCCAATAAGAACTTTGGCATTTAATCTTGTCTGCCGTTTACAAGGCATCTAACTAACTCTGCTAAATAACCTGCTGTGAGAGAAATGTTGACTGACTGTTGCGATGACCTTTAATTTGCTTCTCAGTAGATACTAGTAAAGTGAGTGATTACGTAATTCAAAGCACTTTTATTTAGGATGTTTGCAAATGTGCCCCCGATCATAGACATGGACAAATGATCTCCCTGAAATGAAACCTTTCACTGCTGTGAGATCATCTGTAAGATCCAATTGTGTTTTATGTGGGGGTGAAGAAATGGGTAGAGCGATACTGTACACTCTTACTTCATGAGAACAGTAAGAATGGTATGTAAGCCATGTTTAATAATAGCACATAAACTAAAGTGCGTTTTTTTTTTCTGCAGGTAGCCAATGAGACACTCCATACAGATCGGCCCGACCTCCCACAATGTTTTCAGATGTCTGTCCTAGCATGGCTACCATGCATCTACCTGTGGGCTGTGTGCCCCATCTACCTCTTCTACCTCAAGAAGAACAACAAAGGCTATATTATGATGTCCATTAAGAACAGGTTCAAAACGGTGAGATGGGCCATGATTCAATATTTCAAGATTTTATTATGTACTTTAAGAAATATTTCAATGCATTTTATACAAAATATACAGTACTATGCAGCCTGTTACAAAATACTGTACATGCATCAATGTGTCCTACATCCTTCTGCTTTACACTGTTGGGTCTCAGGTGTTCGGCTTGTTGTTATGGATCGTGTGCTGGACAGATCTCTTCTACACAATTTATGAGGTGCAGCATGAACAGAGTCGGCCGCCCATCTACTTTATCACCCCGCTGATTCTCGGCATGACGATGGTAAGATAAAAGTATCACCATCTAAATGCATTTTCACAAGAGCAGCCATTTTAAGGACAATGAGCGGTTTTGCTTTTGACGTATCACAAGTTTTTCTGAAATATGACAGTTTCCCCAAATATTGCTAATAAATATGGCCTCTACAGACTCCTTAATCATAATTTTTTTTTATATGTATTTGTACATACGTATATATTTTTATGGTTTTAATATTTGCACATGAATGTAGTGTACCACATTGTTTAATAGTGAATGTCACAGTTTCTTGACGGGCATTCCAGCATTTTAATTCGGTGTCCCTTTGAACAGCCAGGCTGCAAATAATTAGATGGAGCATTTTGTTGTTTTCATCCTTTCTAAAGACTGTTGGGTTAAACAGACGCCAGTGAAGCAGGCAGAGAAAAAGTGTGAAACATGAAACACTGACCCAGTCAGACCACAGTTTACCTTACTTGGCCTCAGTGATCCTGTCTTGGCTAATCTTTCTCAGGCTTTCCTACTTCCTCCCTCGCTTTCTGTGTAATATGCCCTTCCTTCCTTCCTTCCTCCCTCAGCTTTTGGCCACGTTTCTGATCCAGTTGGAGAGGTTACGCGGGGTCCAGTCCTCAGGGGTCCTCTTCATCTTCTGGTTCCTATCTGTGCTGTTTGCCATTGTGCCTTTTCGCTCCAAGATCCTGCAGGCCTCCAGCCAGGTGAGAACCCGCTGTAGCCCCACGATACTGTACCCTTTACATGTCAGTCCTTAGTTTCCATTGTCCTTTTTACAATCTCAAGATTTGTTACACTTGTAGATAATTTTTATTGGCTCCTTCCTATACACAACAGTGTTGTTGACATTTCCTCCCGTGCCACATACACCCTGCTGTTCTGGTTGGTTTGCAGGGGTCATCTCTTAAGCAGAATGCAGTAATAGTAGCCCTGTTACTAGCATGCATATGTCACTTGTAGCTATGCATAGGTCACCGGCAGGGCTCCCACAGAACCCAGACAACATCAGAAGCGGCGTGCAGTAAGTCAGGCAGAAGAAAGCTGAAGAAAGGAGCAGTACAAATTCATATGGAAAACGACCCTAAAGACTAATTTAATAATTACAGCATATCAGCAGTGTTTTGGGATTTTCTTTCAGTTTTTTATAGACACCCCTGAACCGAGTCATTACTTTTGAGTTGTTTAGTTTCAAAAGCCAGAATGCTTTAGAGCTTTAATCTATTAGAATTACAGGCCTCACAAATAATTCCGCTTTTTCCTCGAGTGCAACGTGATTAGTGACCTATTAAACTCTGGCCCACTAAGAAGTCTGGAAGTAATGCTTTCAAGCAACTGAGGCAATCATAAATACAAAAAAAATTAACCAAATGTTTTAGGCTGTTTTGGGAGTTCCATACTTACGGGGTGTTTAATTTGAAATCAAAGTGAAAACACACTTTTATAACGTTGGGACGTTGCCTGTGTTAATAATTGGATTTAGGCCCAAAGTCAGTATAAGGTTCAGTGTGCTGCTAAGATGTTTCTTTTTTTGGTTTTGGTGTCACACATGACACCCCCTGACCTCAGATGCTCTTTTAAACTCAGTCATGAGCAGCACATGTCTGCATGTCTTTTGTTGTTTCTATGGTGGTTATTACAGTAAATGATGTAAAAAACTATTTCATTGTCAGTGATTTGACACCCACCGATCAGACATATAAAAAGTGCAAGTCATGCTGATGGTGCAGATGCACCCCACGTACAGTAAGGCTACATAAGTGAGTGTGATGAGTCCTCATCCATTCATCAAATTGTTGTATGCATGCTGCTTGTGTGTGGGTGGAAATGCATTTACAGTAAGCAGATTACAGCTATTGAGCCTGCAGAGTGCAAAAGGTGTGTCCTACTGGTAAATGTAAACCCTGACTGACAGCTCATTCATCAAGCTGAGAGCTGAGACATGAGTCAGGGGGAGTGTGTATGTGTAACTGATGGTTTACGAAACAGTCACTGCAGACTTGTTGACCTATGATCACGGTTATCCAGTAAACTAGCCCACACTAAAATCTGGTTAGCTTAGCTCTTGACAGTTGTTCTGTGAATTTAATAGAAATATTTGTTGTTCCTTTTTATTGCCTTAAGGTGATGATGCTCCCTTCCATGAAAACACAGAGCCCATTCATCCACTGTACTGCACATGGAAAAACTCTCACTATTATACTATCCTTGATAACCATGTCTAATTTGCCTGCATGTAAACACACAGCCTGACAGGTGATGTTTGCAATGTGTGTCTGAACGGGCCTCTTTGTGTGTGTGTGTGTCTGTGCTTGTATTACATTTCAGAGCGGCGTGACAGATAAGCTGCGGTTCACAATGTTCTACTTCTACTTCAGCCTAGTGGTGTGTGAGCTGATCCTCTGCTGCTTCAATGAGAAACCTCCTCTCTTCTCCAACGCCGTCACAGACCCCGTGAGTCTTATGTCACCATGGTGTTCATTTGGAAACTATACGTTTCTTCTGCCTGTGCGTTGCATTCCTGCTTCCTGTATATTGTACTCATACTTGGTGAAGGCAGGTCACATGCTCAGACAAACACACATCTTATAGTGCAGACACAAGTTATTTAGGTGAAATGTCACCCTTACCCTCGTTTACCCCTTTCTGGGGTTTGTCTACACATTATTCTGTTTCTCCTTAGAATCCCTGTCCCGAAACCACAGCAGGCTTTCTCTCCAAGATGACATTTTGGTGGTTCACAAGGTGAGTTCCCACTGCCCCAAATGTTTGTAGAGAAACTGTAGACATACTGTACGGCATCACAGAGCAAAGTTACATAAAACTTTGAGAACCCAATATAATAAATATAATAGTACATTATATAATGAATACAGTCACTCAGTAGCACTCTGCGGGAGGGAACACAACACTTGTCTGGTGTGGAGGGTTTACCTGAAAGCTTAACACCTTTTGAAAAAACCACAGACATTCCCATAGCCCCTTTCTTGTTTTTCCTGTTCTTACTTGAATGCAGCATTATCCTCCTTTTGAGTATGTGTATGCGGTTGACTATAGTAAATAAGTAAAGGAAAATGACATGAGGAAGAATGCCATTATGAAATAAAAAAAATAAAGCTGGTTACCATATTTATTTTTTATTATGATTTGTTTGTTCTGCTGGCTATTCTGTTGGCTATTTGTAAAATCAGTTCTGTTCTATTATTTTTATTTTAATATTATTTTTTTTATTATTCATGAAGCAAAGAATGGAAGTACAGCATCTTCTTGCTTTCTTCTGTAAGCCAATTTCCCCTTGTACAGGAAAATGCATCAAGCCAATTTCCGGTGAAATCCGATTCACTGCTGCATAACTAATGATGATTAGGAAATTCAGGAAACTCAATTAAGTGTCTGTGAAAAACATTTTTACTACATTGGCCCCGAGATGAAGGGGTTTTAGTTTTAGAATCTAATTTTGACCAAGCAATGAGATGTTTACAGGAGACCGAAGAACACATTGAAAAGACTTGATATGCAGTGAAACAAGAGGAGGCAGTGAAGTCTCATTCCTTGCAGTAAATAACGGTGCAAGTTGAGTTAAACTGTTTTCTCTCTCTCTCCCAGTATGGCCATGAAAGGCTATAAAATGCCCCTGGAGGCCAAAGACCTTTGGGGTCTGAACGAGCGTGACAGTTCAAAGATGATTGTCCCCAAACTCCTCAAAGAGTGGGAGAAGGAGCAGAGCAAGGCCAAGAGGTAGGTTTGGGAACGGGGAGAGTAGATGAATGTACAGTGTGAGCCATGTGTCTTCAATATCTAATGTACTTATACAGTACTACAGATGTAAAACAGTGTTTTCACACCAAGGCCACATGCAACAGAAGATTTTCCTGTTTTTTTCACCCAAATAGCATTTGAGCAGCTGAATGCTTTTCATGGTTAGTTTTAGGGCAAGCATAGAGTCACATTAAATAGGTGCAGCCATGTGAAACTGTTATTCTGTTTGTCTAAGCCTAATCAGGACTGCTCAAATCCAGTAAAGGAAGCTAATGTGTCACATGTCTGTGGAAAATGAATACAAGCAAAACACATCAGCAGCAACAAAAACAATCAAACACTTTCTTTGCCTCTGATTGTTCTGGTACTTTGTGGTATGAGTACTGTATAGTTAGTCTCGGCATGAAAGGATTATGTCCCTCTCCAACATTACTACAGCTAAATCTAGAAGTCAGGCTGTTGGACACAAGTTTAGGCAGGCAGCACGAGGCAGCTTCCTCTCCTGTTAGTTTTTCATTCAACTTGTAAAATGAGATAAGAAAGCCCGGTTAGGCCTTTTGATTGGAACACTCCAAACCTGTTTGGTGTTAAACCAAATTCCATTGTAGTTGTCCTGTTGAACTTTAGACACCAATTGCTTCACTGCTGGAATTTGACTCTTGCTAAACAAAACTTGCATACAAAGCTTGGAGCATGTCTCAGTTTGTCTCCACTTTCTTCCCGACACTTCATTAATATTAACTGCAAAATATTCAATGATCTGATTGACTGAACATGATTTATAATGGTTATAAATTGATGGTTGACACTAATGGCAGCTTCCATGCTGTTATTTCTCCTTGTACTGTATTGTAATGTTATTGGTACATTTTTCTCATTCAAACTAAAGTTTTGTAGTGGCTGGACTTTTTGTAATTCATTTACCAACTAAAAGATAATTTATTTAATAATTGAGGGCACCACTATAATCCAAATTTCAGTCTTGAAATTCCCATCTCCCCAGTCCTGGCTTCATTTTACCAGCTGTCAGCAATAATACAATCTAGTGTCCAGTAACGCAGGCGTGCCCCTGCTGTTTGCTGTCTAAATAGGATTTAACTGTTTTTATTTGTGTGCGACACCCTTTGTAATACCATCACTTCCACGTCCCAGTTGGTTCTTTATCTTCACAGCCGTTATTTTCTCTCCGTTATATTCTCAGTAACAGTAACCAGTCTATCAAGAGTCCATCAAGTCAGGCCGTGTTCTCCAAGCCACAGCCCTCGGCTACCAACCATGTTGCAGAAGGGGGAGAGGAGAGCAAGCTAGAGGAAGTGGAGCTGCTGCTGACCGATCAGAAAGCCGCTTCCCGACAGCCATCCTTCCTGCGCGCCCTTATTAAAGCCTTCGGACCCTACTTTCTGATTGGATCAGGCTTCAAGTTAATGCAGGATATCATCACCTTTGTCAACCCTCAGCTACTCAGGTAGAAAAAAAAAATCACAATCACATGTTACAACCAGTTGCTACAGTATGGTTGCACCAACTTGAACAAGCCTGTCATTCTCAGTGTTATTTGATTCTGTACTTAGGCTGACGTTTCCCATTTTGTATTTGTTTTTGCATGTTAACCTGGTTTATCCAAAGTATAGCGGCGGTCTTTATTTACACACTGTACACACTGTTCTTAGATGTTCAGGATGCAAAATTATTTTTGTCTGCTTTAAATTTTAAATGGCGCAACATGTAAAGTACTGTAGCAGTAGCTGTTTCACTGGAATAATTATCCTGTTTGCTTTTTGTTAGCTTCTGAACTTGATGTCCCTATTTGTTGATAAAGTTAAGCAATAACCCAGATCTCTAACCGCTATCATACGAAGAGAGTTTTAACAGTTTGGGTTCATTATATGGGAATAAAGGACACACAGAGTCCTTCCTTTAATTCTTACATTCCCTGAGTCTATCATTCCAAATACTGGGTTTGTTAGCATTTCTAAGCAAGAAAACAGCAAGTCAAACAGGTTGCAAAGGCCAGCTGCTTGGCTCCTGCATAACATGATAAAATTAACTGAACAATCAAAGCCGCTATCACATAGTAGCAATCACCAGAGCATAAATTACTGATATGAGTATATAAAAACTGTAGTGATGCACTGAAGCACATACACAATCATATTAAATCCCTAAAATTAAGTCTATATCCTTAATGAGGCACATTTGATTTAGTTAGATTTAATAACAAATCTTATTGAAGGAAGGATATTTATAATGTTGATGAGTTCTAATGTTTCTTTTCAACAAATTAGCTATTGAGTTTTCTAATGAATACTCAAATTGAAGATGGTGTTGAGGTTACTGCACTAATCAATTGATTGGAAATTTATTCTAAACTTCTTTGTGTTTTTACAGTATGATAATATTTGCACTGTCACCTTTCCAGGATGCTGATTTCTTTCACCAAACAGACGGGCGTTCCAGTGTGGTGGGGCTACACGCTGGCGTTCCTCATGTTCTTCACAGCTTTCCTGCAGACTCTCATTCTCCACCATCACTTTCAGTACTGCTTTGTCACCGGCATGAACGTCCGCACAGCCATCATAGGCGCCATCTACAGGAAGGTATGCAAGCAGCGTTGCAGCTGTGGGCTTTATGTGCACACCCACAAGCACATAGGAGGAAACCTCAAGTTAGCAACAGACTGTACTTTCAGAAGATGTTATGTTTCACAGAAAACACTTGTTGTTTGATGTTTTTTTTTTTTTTTGTCTTCTGCAGGCACTGGTGATAACTAATGCTGCCAAACGTTCATCTACAGTGGGAGAAGTCGTCAACCTGATGTCTGTGGATGCTCAGAGGTTCATGGACCTCACCACTTTCCTCAACATGTTGTGGTCTGCTCCTCTTCAAATCATGCTGGCGTTATATTTCCTCTGGGATGTACGTGCCCAAAATTTACATGGATACATGGCTACAAATAGTCCCTTCTTATTTGTTTACATGCTCACACATTTTATTGGTACAAAACAAGGACGCTCTTCTGCATGTATTATGAATTTTATTTGCATTAAGTAGCTGAGTGTGTATGTCTGTGTTTTACAGAATCTCGGGCCATCTGTGTTGGCTGGCGTGGCTGTCATGGTCATGCTAATCCCTTTCAATGCTGTTATTGCAATGAAGACACGAGCCTATCAGGTATAACCTGTCAGTCTAGACCTTTGCAATCTATGATTGGTATACTGTCAAAACAGGAAGATACAACTTGCGTGACTTTACTGTTTATGGGGTTTTTACTTCATGAATTATATTTGCATTCAAGCCTGCTAATTTGCAGATAAAGAACAAGTTTTCTTTGTGTCATCATCTCGACCTCTCTTTTTCCCAGGTGGAGCAAATGCAGTACAAGGACTCCCGCATCAAACTCATGAATGAAATCCTGAATGGCATCAAAGTCCTGAAACTGTACGCCTGGGAAAACTCTTTCAAAGATAAGGTCCTGGCCATTCGACAGAAGGAGCTCAACGTGCTCCGCAAGACGGCCTACCTGGGAGCACTGTCCACCATGGCGTGGACCAGTGCCCCCTTCCTGGTAGGCTCAGTTCACAAGCCTAGATTTTAGCTGGCTTTGTTTTATACAGATGTCCTCATATTTGTTATTTCCCAAAGATAACAACATGGCTATCAGCACTGCTGATATCTTTATAATGTGTATGTCCTGCCATAACAGCACTATTCTCACATGTAGTAGTTTGTAAAGATAAGCAGATAAACTACTTTTCAAGCCAACATTCTGTGATTTCAACCCCTGTAATATGGTCAGTACCAGCAGCTGTTGCTAATGGTGTTAGTGCCGAATCACTGTCTGACTCCGATTACAGCACTGTCTGTTGCATGTCTCCTTCCTGAACTGATGGATCGTTACTGTATGTCTGAGTGGTCTGTTTGTTGCTGTGTTCAGGTTGCCTTGACAACATTTGCCGTATATGTGACTGTGGATGAGAGCCACGTCCTGGATGCAGAGAAGGCCTTTGTGTCACTGTCGCTCTTTAACATCCTCAGGTTTCCTCTCAACATGCTTCCTCAAGTCATTAGTAGCATTGTACAGGTAGGTATGGTTTGGTTTTGCTCTCTGCCTGTTTAGGAGCTTACATTAAATGTGTCTATGTGTTTCAGGCCAGTGTCTCACTGAAGCGAATCCAAAAGTTCCTGAGTCATGATGAGCTGGATCCAGATTCAGTAGACAGGAAGGGCATTGCCAAAGGTAAAAATAAAAGCTGTTCATCTTCTAATTAAGGTCAGTTTATTAAGGTTAACAACGTTTTACTCTAGAGGCACTGTTTCCTACCTCTACCTGTCACCCAATGACTAATAAAGTAGTTGGGGAAAATAATTTGGTGTATTTAATATATTGTATTTTATTATAGAATATTCAGTGACAGTTTTGAATGGGAAGTTCAGCTGGGCTAAAGAGGATGCTCCTGTTCTGCATAAGTATGTCACCACGTATCACATGCTATACATTTGCATTTCTAATCTGTTGGACTGTTTTTAAAATGTGTTAATGCTGATTTAATCTTTTGTAGTATCAACGTGATGGTGCCGCAGGGGTCCCTTCTGGCGGTGGTGGGTCATGTTGGCTGTGGGAAATCCTCCCTCATCTCTGCTCTGCTGGGTGAAATGGAGAAACTGGAGGGGGAGGTTTCAATTCAGGTGGGGTTGAATTAAGACTGTGCAATGATGATCATCACATAACAGCCATGTGTGACACGACAGCAGAAGTGAACATAAAGTCACAGAATAAATGAATCTGAATAGGGGGACAATAAAATTGGTCAGATGGGGAAAAATGGCTTGGGAAATAAAACAGTAAAATAAGATTAGCCATAATATTTATACTTTATAGTAAGTGACCTAACAATAGATTCATTTTTCCTTCAGGGATCTGTGGCATACGTACCTCAGCAGGCCTGGATACAGAACGCCACACTGCGGGACAACATCCTGTTTGGGAAACCTTACAATGAGAAGAAGTACCGCTGTGTTCTGGAGGCCTGTGCCTTGACCCCTGACCTGGAGGTGCTGCCTGGGGGAGATATGACTGAGATAGGAGAGAAGGTACAAAAGCTATTTTAAAGTGGAAAGTATCAGGGATTGGCTCTGGTTCTGCTTTTGTGATTCAAACATAAACTAAAGCACTTGCAATATATTTAACTGAACTGTTAAACACTTAATGGGACTTGCACAATTCTGTCTCGCTCCTGTAGGGCATCAATCTCTCTGGTGGACAGAGACAGAGGGTGAGTTTGGCTCGAGCGCTGTACAGTGACGCTGATGTGTACTTGCTGGATGACCCGCTGTCCGCTGTGGATGCCCACGTGTCCAAACACATCTTCGACAGCCTCATCGGTCCAGAGGGCGTGTTGAAAGGCAAGGTGAGGAGACCAAACTTGATATAAACATTGGTTTGAGGACAGTGACTATAAGGTTTATTAGTGAAGTTCCTGTATTGCTTTTTGCAAAGCTGTAGATTCTTTATCAGATGTTAGTGAAGAAGCTTTCTCTCTTTCCTGGAGGGGAAGTTGTGGCTTATCAGTTTATTACTTGTTTACTTTACAGTTTATAACATCAATTTCTGATAAGAACTGGTGGTGTTTCTGTGTCACGGTATTTTACCGCACTAAGAAACATAGTTTATAGCCCTGACTCTGTCATTAAGCTTGTAATAAAAGGTGTGTCTGTCTTTGGGTTTGCTTTGTTGTTCTTGTAATCAATAATTACACCAACTGAGAGCTCACATTCTTTTATTCCAGACTCGTATTCTGGTGACGCATGGCATCAGCTTCCTGCCTCAGGTCGATAACATTATGGTGATGGTGGAAGGCCGCGTGTCAGAGATGGGCTCTTACCAGGAGCTGCTCAAGCAGAACGGAGCCTTTGCCGAGTTTCTCAGGAACTACTCTCTAGAGGACATCATAGAGGAGGACGAGGCCACTGGTAGAAAGACGCCTCGCGTTAGTGCAAAGCATAAAAACATGAGGCTGAGTTTGCTTGTTTCATGTGTATTTCTCAAATGTTTTCACAGAGGATTTAATCGAAGAGGAGCAGTTTTTCCCTGAAGATGCACTCAGTAATCACACAGACATGGTCGACAATGAACCAGTAATCAATGAAGCCAAGAGAAGTTTCATAAGGTATTAGAGCGCTATATACATCATAGTTTGAAATGCTCATGTCACAAATACTTTAACTGTTTTTTCAAAACAAGCAAAAATCTAGTTAAACATGCCACAACCAGACTTTCATAATCAGTGCGCTTTCTCTATGTAATTTAAATCAAACATTCTCTTTTGATATGTTCATCCCTATAAGGTTATTTCTCAATGTCATAGACAGATCAGCATCATTTCACAAGATGGAGAGGGACCAAGGACTCGCTCGGTGAGGAGGCATGGCTGCAGTCAGAGGAAACACGCCGAACCACAAGAGAAGAAGAAACCACAGGCGATGGACAAACTCATCCAGGCAGAGACTGCAGAAACTGGCAGGGTCAGTCCGTCGAGTCACCGTTTTGTCTTTTCTCATCCATACGGCTTTAACTGTCTACATCTGTTTTCTGATGCGGACATTTAGATTCTTTACTCTACAGGCTCCATTTTAACGCTGATGTTGTCCGTGACATCCGTGTTTTGTTTCCTCACCAGGTGAAAACGAAGGTTTATTTAGAGTACGTGAAGGCGGTGGGGCCACTGCTGTCAGCGGTCATCTGCTTGCTGTATGGCTGCCAGAGCGCTGCGGCTATTGGTGCGAACGTGTGGCTCAGCGAGTGGACCAACGATGCCTCGAGAAACCAGACACAGCAGAATGTTCACATGAGGGTTGGGGTGTACGCAGCACTGGGCATAGCACAAGGTAAGCGTTAAGCACCGGATGAGATTAATTAGAATTTTGACTGTATTTCTGTGGTTCTTGAATGTCAGGATCAACAATAAAATGTAGCGAGCTCACAACCTAAAATAGAGCCTCTGTTACCTGAAACCTATTAGAGGTGGTTGCTACAGTGGGTGACAGCTTTCTTTGTCACGCAAAAATGGATCCAGTAGTTTTATAAACAGACGCACAGACTAAATCACTGGCCCCACCCAGCTTCTGTTTCAATGCTGCATGTAAACAGATGATGCATACTGTGTGTGGACTTTGATTTGGAATGCCTACTGGACCTTCACTCACTTGAGCATAGCCTCCACCCACACCGCTTCTTGTTGCACAGTTCATTGAAGCAAACTCAATGGGAGGACTGTGGGCCACTGGACACGCATCAAACAAAACAAGACACAGCTCTAATCTAAAAATGACTATGTATTGCATTGGTTCAACACATTGGTGCTGTTGTTGTGATGTATTCTGTGATGTTCGCTCCCTCTCTATGAACCTTGACATCTCCCCATTCAGGACAGACACTGCCTTTTGTCTCCTAGTACGTCACAATTGCTCTCTCATTCTAGAGACATTCTACCTGACCTATTTCTCCTCTACTCCTGCTCCTCTCGTTCAACTTCACCCCAGGTATTCTGGTCATGGTCTCTTCCTTCACACTAGCAATGGGGAACATCAGCGCAGCCAAGAAGCTGCACCATAACCTGCTCACCAACAAACTTCACACGCCCCAGTCTTTTTTCGATACCACGCCTATAGGACGCATCATCAACCGCTTCTCCAAGGACATCTACGTGATAGACGAGGCTCTGCCAGCTACTGTACTCATGTTCCTGGGCACCTTCTTCGTTTCTCTCTCCACCATGATCGTTATTATTTCCACCACAGTCATTTTTGTCATTGTTATAGCGCCCCTGGCTTGCATTTACGTCTTTGTTCAGGTACTTAGGGAGGGGGGGTGTTGACGTCCTCTCTGTTCTTTGTTCCTTGGCATACTTGTGACTCTTCCTGGAATGGCATTCCGCATGCACCCCGGCCCAGCAGCCTCTTTATCGCTCCTCCCAGTTTTTGCTTTTACCTCCCTGCAGCGTGTGGCGTTGTCAGCGTGGCCATCTTCTGCTGCCATTATCAGTATTTCTAATCCTATATTCACATTGCTCTCTCCACAGCTGAAATGCTTCCTGTTCTGCCCACAGCCTGCTTTAGCCCCCTTCTACACACACACACACACACACACACACACACACACACACACACACACACACACACACACACACACAGCCTTGCGGTGCTATAAAAGTGGGGCCCCACCATTGACATAAAACCTTCCCTAGCCCCTTACCCTAATCATAACCATCACAAATAAAGGCAGACATCACACCTTTGCTCTAATCCGAACCAAACCTCAATTCTTCACTTGTGGGGCCCAGCAAAAGGGGCCCACAAGTGACCACAGGGCCCCACTTTGGTAGAAAAATATGAATTTTGGGCCCCACTCGGATGTAACTGCAAGGACACACACACACACACACACAATATTGTGGAACCTGCTCAGGGAATTTGTTGTCCATAGTTTCCATCTAGCGGCAAACTAATGTCAGTACAAATAGACAAACACCTACTGGGGTTTTATTGTAGCCCAGTGTGACCGGTGTCTAGCTTAGTTTTACATATTAAATTATTTTCTAGGCCAACGGATAAAACCCTCAGGTACTGTACACACTAGCAACAAATGTAAGGAGGTCAGTTTGAGCAAAACATCGAATTAGAGGCCAAATTTAAACCAGGCAAAGATACCAGTGACTTGATTGTCCTTTGACTCACAGAGGTTTGTTAGACCGGCCAGTGGTAGCTGATGATGATAATCTTATGTTCCTTCTCACAAGAAGGCGTCCTATGTGACTCTGTGAAAAATTGTTGTCATTAGACTTCAGGAACGGGTCCTAATCTATTTAACGCAGGTGTTGTTGTGTTGTCACACTTGACCTCCTCCCCTCCCCTCCCCCCCTCTCACAGGGTTGCTGTTGTTGGTTAACTGCCTGTTGTGCCGGGCCTACAGTATGCTGCGGGCGGCCAAGCTCACACACCGCAACTTACTCCAGGGGGTCCTGCGAGCTCCGCAGGCCTTCTTCGAGAGCACCCCGACTGGGCGGTTACTTAACCGCTTCAGCAAAGACGTGGATTGTATAGACTCCCACATCCCAGAAAATATTGACATATGGATGCGCACTTTCTGGTACACTCTGAATGTGCTGCTCATATGCTCTGCCCTCACCCCAATGTTCCTCATAGTCATAGCCCCGTTAATGGTGTTCTATTGGTGGGTTCAGGTAAATAGGAAATGAGTCTGCTAACTTATTAATACAACATGTGTGTCTGGGTTTGAGTGTGTATGTTGCCAGCCTGTTGCATGTGGTTGAATCAGTAGATTAATATGTCATGTTGTTTTGTTGTTGTAGTTGCAGTGGTTTGTTCTGATAGTCCAGTAGTAGTCCACTGGTTTGATTTAGTGGGAGCTTTAGTCAGTAGCGTTTCAGTTTAGGTGGTTGCACCAGTCATCTTTAAGGTTTTCATTCTCTGATATAAGGGATAAATTGGGATGTTGTTATTAGGAAACAATACATTCTGAGCAGCAGCAACAATCTTAGTGATTATTGAGTATGTGTGTGTACAGTAGATACAAGCCACTGTTTTTAATGAGATCCAAGGACTTTTACTATTTAAGTAACTGTCTACAAAGACTATTAGTTATTAATAGATTAAAAAAACTCTAGTTCTTTTTAATGTGGTTTCAGTTTCCTTCATGTCACATTTGTCAACAGTAACAGTTAGAGCCCAATTAAATGTTGAGACTTCCTGCCACGATAGTATCTATCTGTCAGGAGCACGGTATCATTTGGTTTGAGTAAAATAAGGAGTCATAGCTTCTCTTTCTGTTCACATGGTTTTGAGATTCAAGTAGGTGGTCAAATACATTTGATTACGTTCCAAATTAAATCTGCTCATCAGTAGCTGCACAGCTATGCCAATAAAAAGAGCAATCACTGTATATAACAAGTGACCAGAAATTACTCAACTATGCTAACACGGTCGCATATAACAGCTTTATTATGGCATCCTTCCTGCATGACCCTTTTACTCTTCCGCATCGTTTTTTTCCATCACCTGACTCTCAATAGAGCTTCTATGTGAATCACCTGGTAATTAAGGGAGCACATGTTAAAATAAATGCAATATTGACCTTTAAATTTTCAAAAAATTCTGTGTAGACACAAACAAAACATCTGCAGTAATCTTACCTGAAAGTCTAATTTGACAGTCATTATGAGTGGCTGCTGTGATTTGCATGTGGTCTCAGAAGTCACCATCTCTGAGGAGCTGATGTGATATTAGCAGCGAGAATCTGTTAATTGGAATGTGGCTGCAGGGGTTTTGTTTACACAGTGTTTCTTTATTAATCAATGTGCGTGGGTGTGAGTATGCATGTGTGCATCATAATGCTTTTTGAACATCCACAGTATAAACCTGTTATGCAGTTGTAATGTTTTTGTTTCTCTCCCCCCCGGCGCCTCTAGAGATTTTATGTTGCCACATCTCGGCAGCTGAAACGTCTGGAGTCAGTCAGCCGCTCTCCCATATACTCCCATTTCTCTGAAACCATCACTGGCTCTAGTGTAGTCCGAGCCTATGGCAGACACTCTGCCTTTGTTCTGATGAGTGATATGAAAGTGGATGAGAACCAAAAGAGTTACTACCCTGGTATAGTGTCCAACAGGTACGTATCCTATTTCAGCTCCGCAGGGTGGCTGCTGGGTTTTTTCTTTTGTTCTTTGGAACACAGACCCTGTTGTGTTGGACTGGGTCTCCACACCAAGATAATACAGCATGTTAACTGTCAGTCTTGTTTGTATGTTTTATTATTTATTCACCAAACTCTGTATATTTAGCCACCAAATGTAGACGCCCAAACATTACACCGTAGTAAATCATACTTCTATTAAACCATTTGCTCAACATGAGATCAGATTATTATATAATAGAGGACACCAGTGGTTGAGTACAGATGGTGCAAGATTGAAACGCATTAGCTCATCACCACATTGTCAGAATAGCAAAGACGCCCTTCAAAGATGGGAGTTGACAGTCAGTAGATTGTTTAACTTGATACTGAGCTCAGTACCGAAGATTCACAAATATCAATATATATAATCAACACATTTAGGACACATGACAATAACCACGTGTTTTAGGCAACAGTCAAACAATTACCTGTTACTCTGTAATGCACCATCACCCAGGTGGCTTGGAGTACGCATCGAGTTCATCGGGAACTGCATTGTGCTGTTTGCTGCTCTGTTTGCTGTGATCGGGAAAGAGAATCTGAACCCCGGCCTTGTCGGCCTGTCAGTGTCCTACGCTCTACAGGTACACTATCAACTCATATCTTTGTTTTCTATATTTAATTACTTGATTCTGCAGCCAGTATCAGTTCCAGTACATCTAATAAATGAAACTTTTTGTTTTTCTTTGTTTTTCTTCACTAAATCCATGTTTTCTCAGGTGACCATGTCCCTGAACTGGATGGTGCGAATGACGTCCGACCTGGAGAGTAACATCGTAGCAGTGGAGCGAGTGAAGGAGTACTCCGAGACCCAGACAGAGGTGAGTCATGCAGAACGTGTCCACTTTTATCACTTTGGATTTGTACTGTGCACATGTTCTACAGGAGGAAAACAGTGTTGCCCTTTTGCAAAACACACATTCCAGAAAACTGTCCTGCTGCCAAGTCATGTTCTCACGCAGCTTAACACCTATAAACCATTACGAGATTCAATAATAATTACCTGATGCCACCCAGGGCCCTGTGTGTTGGACAAAACAGGTCATTTGTACTGTTTGTACGTTTTTTTCAGGAGCCATCACAACAAGTGTTACTTCCAAGTAGTAGTAAATGTTTGCCTGGTCTGAATCCAACCAAGGTGTTTAGAGGAACAAAACGTTTTGCCTAAAGTCAAGCAGGCTAATGAGCAGCTGAGTCCTTTTTGTGTTTACAGGCCCCCTGGGAGGTGGAGGACAAGAAGCCCCCTCCGGAATGGCCCCTGGAGGGGAACGTAGACTTCCAAGGCTACAGCGTTCGCTACAGAGAGGGACTGGACCTGGTGCTGAAGCGACTGACGCTGAGCGTCAAAGGAGGAGAAAAGGTGGGAATGATGAGGCAATCGGTATTGGCTGAATGTATCACACAGTGCCCTCACAGACCGTGGCTCTGGTCTGTTTCTCTGCAGGTCGGTATCGTGGGCCGCACCGGAGCTGGGAAGTCCTCAATGACGCTCTGCCTCTTCCGACTGCTGGAAGCCGCGTCGGGAGAAATCACCATCGACAACGTGAAGATAGCGGAGATCGGGCTGCATGACCTGAGATCCAAACTCACCATCATTCCACAGGTGAATATGCTCACATACAGGACATCACATCAGGGTTTTATTTAATTATGTGTCTGAGACTGCAGCAAATAAATGTGAACGTTTCCTGAACTTGGAGCCTGTCCGTGTGTTTGACCATAAAAGTGTGCTGCTCTTCTGTTCTTCTAACATAGGAGCCAGTTCTTTTTTCCGGGACGCTCAGGATGAACCTTGACCCTTTTGAGAAGTACAGCGATGAAGAGGTGTGGAAAGCTTTGGAACATTCCCACCTTCACAGGTTTGTCAGCAACCACCCTGCAAAACTGGAGCTGGAGTGTTCAGAGGGAGGAGAGAACCTCAGGTATGATCAGAGGAAACCAACAGTGAGCCAGTGTTTGTACTCACAGTGCCACTGAAGTCGTGTCCTTGTCTTGTTGTGTTTACTCAGTGTGGGCCAGAGGCAGCTGGTGTGTTTGGCCCGAGCTCTCTTGAGGAAAACAAGGATTCTGATCCTGGACGAAGCCACGGCTGCTGTAGACCTGGAAACGGACGATCTCATCCAGTCCACCATCAGAACTCAGTTTGAGGACTGCACCGTCTTCACCATCGCACACAGACTCAACACAATCATGGATTACACAAGGTTAGCTGATTTTTCTCTCTCAAATCAAATCCCTGACTGGTCTTTGTAAAGCGTTGCCAACTGTTTGAGCAGGTTCTTAGAGACATGTTGGAACATATCTGATGTTTGTCTCCTCTGCTCTTACAGAGTGCTGGTGCTGGATAAGGGACAGATCGCGGAGTTTGACACTCCCACGAACCTCATATCCCGCAAAGGAATCTTCTACGGCATGGCTAAGGATGCTGGACTGGCTCAGTAGAGCTGCTCCCTTTTATACAAACCAGGGCAGAGAACCAGCTCCTGCCCGACGCAAGAGTTACCTTTTTTAATGTGCACTTGCTAGTTTTCCAGGGCACTTATTGCTGGGTTTGTTTTCAGCCTAAATGTTTCTGCAGACGTGGATCAATTACCAAATACAAGCAACTAGTGTCAGTCTGATCCACAACAGGACCAGCAGGAGAAATAAGCCATATGTGCAAGCGCTAGTTACTCTCAAGCTGTTTTAGTGCCTTTTACCAGTGGGATGAAAAAACACAGTGAATGTATCATTTGTTAATCAGCTGTGAGGAAAAACAAGAACAGCAGCAACTTTTTGATGTTATTTTTTCTACAAAGATTAATCCTGTGCCACTGTAATTCCTCAAAGAAAACATACACTTTTGTGATAAAACCCACTTATTTTTGTACTCTACTATTATTTAAGTTACCTTGTAAACATTTGTCACATCTAGGGACATTTGCTCAGTTAAATGTGATTCTTTTATGAACCAAATCTATAAAAACTTGAATTCTGTACCACCAAAATATGAAGTATGATAATGCCTTTATAAAAAACTAAAGAACACTGTTGGTGTGCTGTTTTCACATGATACATAAGTAGTAATAAACTGGTTAAAGGTGCATTGTGGGTATTGTAGGATATCTATCTTAGGAATGAACCAGGTGACTGTTGTGTTCTTCTAGGATGTGGAGCCAGTCCCAGTGCCACGGAGTGAGACCGCGTGCACCAGACCAGAGTTGGAGCAGACAAGCTGTAATGTTCCCATCGTCCACTAGAGGGCGCCAACAGCCAATCAGGGAGCAGCAGCTGTACACTAACGTTAGAAACTTATCCCCCGTGCTGCAGTGATGATGATGTTACCCCAGAAACCATTACAGAAAAGTCCCACCAAAGTTCAGGCAATATTTGGGTGAGGCTGATTCTCTACTTAAGGATTAAAAAAAAATACCATGATGTTGTAAAAACAAGTTCCTGCCTATGGGCAAAGCTTCATGAGGCAGTGGGGAGGCTTGGTTCTGGCCCGTCTGCAAACTCGCACCCATCAGTTTGTGCTGCAGGTACAGGAAATCCAGATAAAGGGCCAACTGAATTTGAATGTTGCTCAATTTTATGTGTGTGTGACGCCATTGTCAGGGAAGTCTTTAACTCCTTCATGGAAACATTACTAAATTATAATATTTAGCAAAACTCTGTTAGTTAGCAACAAATTAGCTCAAGTTAGTTACAGTAAGACTCAGTTCTTTTTAGTTTTACTCCTGCTTTAAATGAAGCCTAAATTTTAATTTTACTTTTACTATTTTGGCCCAGTTTGACCCCTTGTCAGGTAGTTTTTGGTGATGATTTGTATTATATGTATTCCTTTATGGAAGTTGAGGAAAATTACAACCAACTAAGTTTTACCTCGTGTAACCTCTTGCCTGAGGGCCTGTCACTGGATTATGTTCTACTTCTTAGCATCCCTGTTATTTGACTCCATCATTTCCTCTGCGTCTGTAGCCCCGAGATGTATCCGTCCTCACAGGGTTTGACAGGACTTTATTAATTCCGACTTGCTATGAAAGCGTCTCATTTGTAAACGACAGGTTCAGACCGAGAGCCGTGGGTGGCGAGCTGACTGCTTCCTGTCCTGGGGAAGTTTGAAACAACACACACACACACACACACACACGCATAATATCACTTACAGTTCAGCGCCTAGAACATTATAGCTAATGAAAACAAGCATTTTGGCCAGGTAGGAGAAATAACAACGCTCGATTTCCAGGAAAGACACACAACTAGTAGATGTTTGTATAAAGACACATGCAAACTAAGACTTTCAGCAGATTTGAGATAAATAGGGTTTATTTGCTTGTCCTGCACAGACACACGCAGCGCGGCTTGCCAAAAGATCATCGCGTCTGCATGAAGAACAAACTATTTCCCGCACAAACAGCGGCTCAGCATGACTCCACTGTTATTGCGCAGGAAGGCAGTCTAATAGCTCGCCTGTCCTTAGCTGAACTGCAGAGGGAACCGGTCGAAGTAGCTTAACTAATGAAAGAAACAAGCACCTCCAGTTGTTACTACACACACACACACACACACACACACTGTGGGCCACATCACCTGATCTGCAAAGGTTTTTTTAGTAGCACTGTCCTCGTTTCACCTCCGCTGGCTCACGGGTCGGATTTGGAAAAGGGTGTATTCGCAGCTGCTGCTGTTGTAACCGCGGTGGTGTTGAGACGCGGGGGCTTCAGCAACGAGAGCCGCCACAGCAGTTCACGAAAAACCCCGCCATGAGACTCCAAATCCTGCTAAACACGCAACAACCACACCAACGCCACGTGTGAGCCAGCAGCAGTTGAAACCCCTCAATCGGTGCAATCTAAAGCACAAGACTGGACAGTCAGTGCTTTGCTGAAGCCACCAGCAGCTGGAAACGCCCTCTTCCTCTCTGCCACTGGTGCCCACCGCCTCCTCTGACCTTCTGACCTCCAGCCACGAGTCCATCATAACTGGAATCAGGGTCCAAACTGAAGAGCTTGCAGAGTCACATGCTGGTGTCCAATGATGTTTAACTGAAATCTTTCCTGTAGTTTGATCAAGACTCGTCTTTTTTACATTTTCTGATCAGCAACTGGGCATTTCTCATATATTGTGTCTAAAATATTAAACATGTAACTCTGCATTTTGACATCACCCAGTATGACTTGATATAAGGACAATACACGCATATACTTCTGTATAGTCACAGGTCCTGGTCCTTTTCTTTAAAGCGTCACAGCATAGTATCAAGAGAACTGGCTTCATTTGCAGATGTGTAATTTCCTGTCAGTACAAGTCCCTCGCTCGTGTTAAAATACATACAAATGCAACACAATTAATGTTTACACTTTCATTTGTGAAGCAAAGATATATAAACAGTGTATTGTGTAAATAGTAATGAAGACACAGAAATGAGGAATGTGGAAAATGAGACTTTTCTTCTACTGACCTAAACAAACCAAACCGTGCTAGAAAATAAAACTAGGTAGAGCGTTACACTCACTGACCACTTTATAAGGTACGCCTGTACCTGTAGATACTTGATTTTATGGTAGACGTTTACACTGGCTTCTCCACGGAACACACTTGAATAATCAGAGTTGGACAAGCAGCGGGACAGAGGAGCAGGAGTTGATGAGAGATTTGTGATATACACGTTTTTTTTAATTAAATACTGGAAAAAGTCATGTCTTCATAAAAATTGATTAAAATTAAAAAAAATCTCCCCTCATGATAGTTACAATTATAGAAAAATAAAATACCAGTTAATAATATATTTACCGTTGGGAATACAATAAACGCTTTTCTTAGTTATGGTTTTATTCTAGAGCACACGTTCATAAGGAAATATAGCGTTTATCTGGTAACTGCTTCGTATCTGTGCTTCTTTTGGCTTTTATTCATTTATTGCCTCATTTTTAAAGAACCCGTTTCCCCTTTTACTCGCGCGCCTCCGTGCGTCTTTGCGCGCAGCGCGCGCCGGCGCCGGATCGAGCCCTCTAAGGGTTAAACGGGGTTACCAGCAATTATTTTAACAGGCAGGTGCCCCAGCACGAAGCTTCCCACTGACTTTCAGAGACAGCTCCTAGGTGACACGAGTAAACTTGGCGAGTGGCGTTAGCGGCGGTGGCTGCAGATGGGTGGTATAAATAGAGCATCGCCGGTGCAGGAGTGGGATAACAAACCGGATTGATCAGCTGACGCGCACCGCCCTGACTCGCAGACTCACACGCGCGCGTGATTTGTTCGTTCGTCTTTAACCTTCTTTCGTCTCCTCTTCGACCTGCTGGATCACACAACTCTCACAGCTGCTTTGCTGATTTTTTTTTTTTTTTTTTTGAAATCTCCTCCACTTGTTGAGCGTCGTTCCGCCCTGGAGATGTGGCGGATGCTGTTTCCACGGTGGATCTGTTTCCTGGCGTGCGCGTCTGTGTGGATGGAGGCGCGGGTCCGAGCTCTGCCCCGCATCACCTACTCCCACGCGGGCATCTGCCCCAATGACATGAACCCCAACCTGTGGGTGGACGCCATGAGCACCTGCACGCGCGAGTGCGAATCTGACCAGGTACAGTAACTCTTGAGACGTCGGCAACGCGTTTTACGCACGTCTGCTTTAGAGATTTGAACCTTCTTAAAATCGTAAAAGAATAAAATGTTCGGCGTGTTTCTGAGTCGACTCCGTAGCTGCCGAATGTGACGTTCTCCATCTGGGATCTCTCTCTCCTCCCGCAGGAGTGCGAGCCCTTCGAGAAGTGCTGCCAGAACGTGTGCGGCACGCGGAGCTGCGTGGCCGCGCGCTACGTGGACGGGAACAAGGGTCCCGTGGGGATGCCCGACGAGGCCACGTGCGCCAGCTTCATGTGCCCGCAGCAGGGGTCCGAGTGCGACGTGTGGGACGGCCAGCCCGTGTGCAAATGCCGGGACCGGTGCGAGAGGGAGCCCCACTTCACGTGCGCCTCCGACGGCATGACCTACTACAACAAGTGCTACATGGACGCGGAGGCGTGCTCCAAGGGCGTCGTCCTCACCGTGGTCACGTGCCGCTTCCACCTCACCTGGCCGAACACCAGCCCCGCGTTGCCCCGGGCGACCACCCCGGGCCCCACCACCGCGCCGCAGGCGACCAGCTTCTCCGTGCCGCCCGCGGCGCCCGTCCTCGTGGGCGGCCCCACCCTCCAGACGGTGAGCGTGGGCGACACGGCCAGCTTCCTGTGCGACGTGACGGGCGCCCCGCGGCCGGACGTCACCTGGGAGAAGCGGCTGCCCGAGGGCGCGGAGCGGGTGGTGATGAGCCCCAACCACGTGCGTGGGAACATGGTGGTCACCAACATCGGCCAGCTGGTCATCTACAACGCACAGCCGCGAGACTCGGGCGTCTACACGTGCACGGCGCGGAACCCGTCCGGCTCGGTGAGGGCCGACCACCCACTCGCCGTCCTGCCCCCGGACCCACGCCCGGCAGAGGACACGGACACCCGCTGCCCGCCCGCGGGGTGCGTGAAACCCCCGGATGACCCGCGGGGCTGCGGGAGTGAGCTGGAGAAAGTCTCCTGGTACTTCGAGGCGAACAACAACAGCTGCTTGGCCCACGCCCACTGCCACGGCGGTGGGGAGGTGATGGAGACGCACGAGGAGTGCATGCGGTGCTGCGGCCCGGAGCTGTCGGGCCCGTGCGGCCTCCCCAGCCTGCAGGGGCCCTGCAAAGCGTACGAGCCGCGCTGGGCCTACAGCGGCGCCCTGCGGCAGTGCCGCTCCTTCATCTACGGGGGCTGCGAGGGCAACGGCAACAACTTCGAGTCGAGGGAGGCGTGCGAGGAAGCGTGCCCCCACCCCACGCGCCACCGCTGCAAAGCCTGCAAGCCGAGGGGCAAGATGGTGGCGAGCTTCTGCCGCAGCGACTTCGCGATCGTGGGCCGCATGACGGACGTGACGGAGGAGCGCGACTCCGGCCACGCGCTCGTGGCCGTGGAGGAGATCCTGAAGGACGACAAGATGGGCCTGCGCTTCCTGGGCCACGAGCCCCTGGAGGTCACCTTCGTCAACGTGGACTGGAGCTGCCCGTGCCCGAACGTCACGGGCGCCGCCGCGGAGGGGCCGCTCATCGTCATGGGCGACGCGCGCGACGGCGTGGCCGTGATCCAGCCGGAGAGCTACGTGGGCGCGTCCAGCCCGCGGCGCGTGCGGAAGCTGAGGGAGCTCGCCTCCAAGAGCGCGTGCGACATCCTCAAAGCGATGACTCCCAGCCCCGAGTAGAGCAGCCGCATTTGCATATTCTGCGACCCCGCGTTCTCAGCATTCGTGGTTCTGTTTCGACTTGTTTCGAGTTTTTTTGTTTTTCCTTCCTGCCGCATTTAACGAATTAATCGGGCTGCGTCGGATCGGGACCGCCGTGATGTGGGGCTGCGTGCACGCGCAGAAGTGCGTGCGCCGCGTTGCTGCTGTTGATTGAAATACCACGCGCGCAGGAGACATTCATCACGATAAAGCCCACAGACTGTGTCAATCACCTCTCCTGCCTGCAGCAAATGGAGCCTGCAGACGCGCACCGAGGAACCCAACAGCCATAATTAGATTAGGATCCATTATCAGTCTATTTATTGTATAATATGTATTATTAAGCTTATTGTTCTGCCAACGTTCTTAAAAATTGAACCTAAGCTCATCAAATTCATACATTGGTTGTAACATATTTTATTAATCACTTTTTTACTTTTATATATTTATTATTAAACCCTTTTTTACTTCTGTGACGTGTAAAGAATGAAGATGAATAAATAAATAAACATGTTACATTTTTCTCCAGTCTCCTTCCATATATAAATATATATAACGACTCCATGTACCTGTGTGGTGACTCTGACAGGCCGTGATAAAAGAGATGAGGGAATAGCGTATTCTCAGCCCACCCAGGCTTTCTCTTCATACCTAAAACCCCCGAGCGAAGCCCATCCAGGCCAAAGACCCCGGTGGCATTGTAAAAACTTCACCCTCCTCATCCCGTCTAATTGGGTAAAGGAGCCCGAGCTGTAAACCTCAGATCCACTCCCATACGAAAGCTATGTGTTTCATGTGGTGCCAGCCGGCGTCTCCGGGTTAGTGGGAACGGGCCTCGGTGGGCTTCGAGGAGGGGGTTCCGCCTCCCACGTGGGACTCTGTTTCTCCCATTCAGAGCGGCGCTGGAGGCGGGAGACGCATCGGCCGGTCCCCCCTCTGCCAAAAACCACCTGGGCGCTCGGAGCCGCACTTCAGCAGCTGTTGAGAAATAGCAGATCCTCGGATCACCTCGGGAAGGAATGTAAATACAGTTCATCTTCAAGTTTGACTTCGTTGACGTCTCATCAGTCGCTGATCTCGACTCAAACTGTGATGAAGAGACTCATTCCTTTGGACCTTTTCAATTGGAGCCAAAGCACCAATTTTGATAATGCTGGTTTATTTTTGATGCTATCAAGTCTGAATAAAAACTCAAATACTGTACAAGCCACTCGCTCGTGTCCCTCCGATGCTTGAACGGGATCCAACTGCTAAAGTTTACAGGACCGGACCTGTGATTAGAAGCAACGCTATCAAACCAAAACCCATCAAAACAACCCCAAAGGCCATGAAAGTATTTTTCTTCTCCTCCGCTTTCCCAGCACTTATAAAAAAGCACCTTTCACCACATCAATGCGTAGTCTGGGGTCTACAAAGGCACAATTTATTATCAATTAAAATTCAGCATATTCAAAACATGTGTGATCCTTATTTTTCAGGCACTTTTATGTTTGTCTAATTTGAGCTGGGCCGAGCGATCGGCTGCAGGAGTTATGCTTTGATATGCGGCGCAGAGGGTTGGCTTATATTTTTTTTTTCTCTTCTTCTGGGGTTTTGTCGACGGGACGGGTTCACCGCGTTCACCGGCGCGGTTCACTCGAGGCGCCCGGCGCAGACCTGCAGCAGGTAGAACAGGCGGCGAGCGGAGCACCTGCTGGATGAATCATCCACGCGGGTGGTTCAGGACCTTTGATTCATGACCTGCGTCTGTTATGGTCATATCATCCGGGACGTCCATTGAAGACGTACAGTAGCGTCTCACGCGCACATGAAGCAATATTTCATGGTGCGGCCACAGCAGCTGAAAGGCTTGAAGCTGGTAGGTGGTAGCGTGGGAGGCCAGGAATGATCCAGGAATACTGTCACTTCCCTGAATGAGTGGCCTCAGAAATCCCCAATCAGTGCTCAGAGGTTGACAGATGTTCATTCCAACAAATGGTCCAAATGCTCGGTGTCATAACTACGTTTCTTATGGGAAACACTGATGTTTGTTGCTCATTTCAGGTCACACCTGCGAATGCATTTACCAAATAAAACAGTGTAAATCAATGATTGGGTAAAGTGGTGAATGCATGAATGGAATATACAGCTCTATCTGACCTGCAGTGCTTTTTGCTGCAGTGCAGGTGGTGTGGTCGTGGGGTTGGAGAGGCTACGTGAACCACAGCGCCCTCTGGTGTCGGGTGCAGGTACAGCATTGAGCAACAGCAACACGGTACGGTTGTGTCTGAAGATAGAACGGACGAGAATGGAATGTAGACTAGAATATAATATTATTATACTGTGTAGACACATGCAGGGGAAATAGGATTGAGTTTATTAGTAGAGGACAAAATGTTCAGCTATGACTAAGGGGATCGTTCGGCCAACTGATGCAGCAACGCTTCATGTCCACTAGAGGGCAGCACGCGCTCGCAGAATCAGCCACTTACAGTACAGGCCATAAGGAGACAGTCACCAGAGCTGGTTCTTAGTTCAGGTGATGCAGGAACACGTTCTGGGCGTTTTATCAGTCTCTGCTGGATGGAAGCTGCTGTCTTGGGCCCAGATCATTGAGAATGCGATGATTGTGCTCTCCGGACGGACCGCAGGTCGCTCCGCTGCCCGTCCAGCAGCTGGATTACGCGTTCCACAAGCCCCTAAGCCTGCGGTCACTTCCGGTTCACTGCTGCTGTCCTTATGTAATGAAAAACCTGGGACAACGTAGAACCACACACACATGCACGCACGCGCGCGCGCACACACACACACACACACACACACACACACACACACACACACACACACACACACACACACACACACACACACACTGCAATTCAGCAACTTGCACCGCTCGCAGAAAACCTGTGACTGACTGGTGATAAATGAGGGGAGAAGGTGCATCCTACCGTCATTTATTTCTCTGTCACGTGGTGACTGTCCTTGACTTCGTGCTCCTGAAAATTTCTTTTGGTGTCATTAAGTTGTTTTTTTTTTTATGCGTAATGAGATCAGATCGGATGCTGTGGAACCGTGGACGTCAGGTTGCGTAACAGTGGCGTGGATTTCACGTTAAACATTTAATTCGGAGAATCACACTTGCAGCCGCGTGTTCCTCAGAGCGAGTGGTGTCTGTGCGCGCTCTTGGGGGAGGAGGGGGGGGGGCGCGTCGCCGCATATGCAGGCGCTCGCCCACTCCTTCATAGTGTTTTATTTTTGGAACAGCACACAGGCTGGTCAGGAATAGCACAGCAGTCAAGTGGAATGGCTTGACAGCCCGGAAGGCCAGTGTCCCCCCCCCCCGTCTCCGGTCCCCCCCCCCCCTCCGCCGCTCCGCTCCAGACAGGGAGCGAGCTCAAGTTGCCTGAGTGTGTCTGGTCCAATCACTCACCGTGGCTCCCGGAGCCACCGTGACCCGAATCCATCCCCTCTCCTTTCTTACGCAATCCCCTCCACCGGAGCGGCAGAGAGGCTTCTGTTCTAAATCTCCAGTGCCCCGCTTCTGTTGCATGCATTATGCAATCCGCTTTGGAAGTTTAATCAGGCTGCCCGCGCGTCACACAGAGGGGAGGGGGGGGGGGGGATCAATACGTGATCCATCGGCGAACCGTGTTACCAGCAGAGTAAACAGGGGAGTCAGAGCAGAGCTGTGCGCTGCGGGGAGCGAACTAAACCAACACTCACCAGCTTGTTTCAGCAGATCTCACTAAATATTATAATTAATTGGTCACCAATTGCATCCTGTTAATTTATTCAAGTATTAAGTCCACAATTGCTTTGAATGTTATATTTTTGTACATGATGAGGTCTATTTGTATTTATTTAAATGTTTCATTTGTGTAGATGAAGCTAAACAGGAGCTCCAACTGAGAAAATGTAATTAATTGATTATTCATAATGAGCGTCTCACATTATTTTTGGATTCCTGATTGTTTTGTATTGTACACATTGTAACCAAACGCATTCTCCGGGTCACCCTCACATTTAAACAGGGCCTTAGCATCGTTTATATAAATGAAATAGGATGCTCACTAATCTCTAAAGCAGCGATCCCGTCCTAATCAGTGCCGTTGTTATAATTAGAAAATAAAGTAGCAGACATTTCTGCGTCGTTAAAACACAAATAGGAAAATGTCTCCAGCCTCCAGAGTGTAAAACGCTTCTGCTCTGCGTCGGCAGAGAACTTCATTAATTCCTACATGGTGTCAGCTGAGTCGTCTTCCTCTCCTGGCTCCATTGTTTGCAGGCTCTGAATAATTTCTTGTGTTAAAGTAGAGCAAAGCCCTTAAATCCAGATTTCCCTCGCTTATCCCGTCATTTCTCTCATTCCCTCGTTCACTCCCCTCCAGTCGTTGCACCCGTTCCTCTGTACGTATCAGTGATTCTCTATCCTGTCAGAGCGGAGTATTACTCCAAGGAGCTGCTGCTGTAGTGAAAAGTGAGAAAAAAAAAAATCATATTAATCTTCTAATCTCCTGGCAGCTCAGCTTGAAACAATTGAACTTGTCTGTATCACGGGGATTTTCTCCTCACTTACTTTTACTTACTCGATACTTGTTCGGAGTGATTCACCTTCCCACGTCTTGCTTGTTCAACAGATACTCACAAAAACGATGTCATTTAAGAATCAGTGCTCAATTTACACGTTGGTTTAATGAGCAGTGCTGTCTTTCTAAGGACCAGGGAACGGGGCCCCACCTCCACCCTCACTATTTGTAACTTATTTAACTTATTTTATTTATTTATGTAACTATTTATAAATTATTTTGATTTTATTTCAATTTATTTACCAACACATTCATGTGACTTTTTTCCATTTAAGATAAAATAAGAGCCATCCCCTCACTGGGGAAGCAGTGGGCAGCCAATATGTATCAGACATCACTTTTCCTTGTGCAGTAGCCCTGAAATCCCATCAGAGTCTTGATTAATGTCATATTGTCGTCTTACAGTATGTCGTAGAAAACGTAGTCTGGTATGTTGTCAAAAACATGCCTACTGTAGGT
>NC_040898.2:5312817-5342817 GCF_900634795.4 Betta splendens
GACGCCACAAAAGGCATTGGGCCGAGAGGAAATGAGGTTCAAGGCTGTTGGATGATCTAAAAACTGAATTGTTTTAATGTCTTTTCAGTATTGCTCTATACAACACTACACACTACACTGCTGGGTTGATCCTTATGACTCACGCGTGCCCACTCTCCCTGCCATGCTGTGTTTGGACTCGTATCAAGGCTCAAGCTAACCGTTACTAGGCCAAAGGAGGAGGAAGAGGAGGAGGAGAAGGAGGAGGAACGCATCCTCCATGTGTTTATGGATGAGAGCATCGTCCCGTTCAGAACATGGAACTCGTGTGAACTGCACAGCGTCAGCGACACCTACCACTGCATTAGCACACAGTGGTGCTAACCCTGCTGCTGCTGCCAGTCCAGTAATTACATTGTAGGATCAGATAAGATGAGATGAGATCATCCGAGGAAACACTAATCAGCGACTCGCACAATCCTTTATTAAAACCCTCCGTTTGCAGCTGTGTTTGGGGAAGGAGCAGGTTTCCTGAAAGGCGCATCCATTGCGAAAGAGTCTGAACGCTGAGCAGCAAATGCTCAGGTGCTATTTTTCTTCTCTGTCTAGAGAATGGTTCACACTGTGGACGAAGGCAAATCCCTGATTAATGCACGGTCAGTGCCGCCGTGATCGGCATGTTACAGTAAGCAGGGCTTCCACAGCAGGAGTCACATTAGAGGGACTGAGCAAACATTCACCTTCGTGCCTCAGCCTCCGTTCAGCTTCATTCTACAAATCTTACATGCTCAGATACGACTATTTATTTTCATTTTTGTCTATTTTAGAGCAATGCGTTTACCTGACCACGCTGATAAGCAGGTGTTTTGCTTTCTCGGATACGTGCATGCGTATGGTTGCATTATGGGAATTGTAGGATTCAGTGACCTTTCAACCCTATAAAAAGTTCCAGTTGTTAAATATCAGCAGCTGCTGCTTTGAGCGTGTTTTGCAGTATTGCTTGCTTTTAGGTCATTATTTGTTCTTGTTTGTGTTTACAAACATCCTGCACATCTGTCTGCACAGCCCAGACAGAAGTCTCTGCTCTGATGCTGCACTTACTACCTGCGTTCTGTCTCCTCTGCCTCGGTCGCCCCGCGCTCCTCGCTCCACTCACCGCCAGCGTCACTTGACCTCACTCTCGTTATGCAACTGCATCAACTCCAGCGCTCGGCGGCACATCTGTCTGTGTGTGTGTGTGTGCGTGTGTGTGTGTGTGTAACTGCACTGGCGCGTGAATATGCAACTAAGCAAGTCTGCGTGTTTGCGTCCGATACAATTACCCGGGAGAGGAGAGGGAGGGCAATAAGGGGGGGGGGGGGGGGGGGGGGGGGGCAATGACCCGAGGGCAGAGCGCTGTTGTGCATCCTGTTAACATCGCTGTGAGGCCATGTTAACGCGTGTACCGCGCCCGACGTCGTTTAATGTTAACCTGAACCACTGACTCCAACCTGAACAGGCAGCACGTCCTTCGGCAGCGGTCCCGCGCACACGGAGGCTTCCTCTACAACTGGGAAAGCGCTGGCAACCGGCGTCCGCCGGCCGCGCGGCCGCTGGAGTGCTGATACAGAGAACAGCCTATCTGTCCTCGCTCGCGGCCTCACAGACAGAATAGGAAACAGAGGAGGAGGGCTGGGGCGGAATCCCAATGCTCCTCCTGAGGCGATCTCGGCTCCTGCCTCTGCCCGGATGGAGACAGAGCAAAGGCAACTAAGAGTCTCTGTTATTGAACTCTCGTTTCATGTGTTTAAACAGGATCTTTGACTCGTTGCTTGTTTCACCACTTAATTAAACCGCCGCGTCTCCAAAACAACCTGTAGGATTACGATCCAACAGTCATTGCATTGTTTCATGAACTTATAGAGTAATTGCAACTACATATGAAGCCCAAAGTCCCACTTGAGCAGCTTTTTGGTCCATGAATCGATAAACGTGTGACACAGATTCAGATTCTTTCTGCATGTCACCATTGGGTTCATTCAGGTCTTCTAATCAGGTTCTGTTCGTTTTTACGCCACACATGTTGTCATTTGTGCAATCAAGCAAAAGCTGACCCCGTTATTGATAACTTCATCCCAGCCGCTCCGAAATCAATGTATTCGATCTAATTTCTCATATTTATGGGAGAGAACGCACAAACGCGCACACGCACAGACACACACGTGTCCTTGGGGTGAAATGACTGGAAGAGATGGTCTGTTTTGCAGCCTCCATTAAAGAAGGCTATAATTATCTCATGAGAAAATCAATACTCGCAGTTGCTTTGTGAAGTGATAGGGGAGAGGGGGGGGGGGTTGTTTGAGGTAGGACTAGAATGAGCCACGGGATTCTGTCTGAAAACGTATGATTTATGGAAAGGCTGCGTTCACCGTCGACTCTAATTGTCTCCCAGCTAAGCAAGAACCCGGTTCTGCTAAATGAGCCGCAGATCAAAATCAAATTCATTTATTGGCTGGCGAGCGCTCCGCTGTGTGCCAGAGATAGTTCCGAGCGTTCCTGAGCGTGCGCCGGGAGAGAAATTAGAAAAGATGTTGTTGCAACAGCTGTGCGGCGGAAGATTAGGCGAGAGCAATTAACAGCAGCCTGGACCGGGTCGTTAGCGGATCCGCTGGACGACACCAGATGACGTGAGGTCCGTCTCAGCCTTGAGGGAGGTCACGTGGCCTGGAATGACAAAATATGACTTCAGAACAGTATCGAGATTATGAATTTCCACGCAATGAATCAGAAATCAAAAGAATTCTAATTCTAATGAATTAGAGCACGAGTGGAATTCGTTTGATGGGGTGTTTCAGGCTTCAGGAACTTCCTGATTAACTGAGTCTGAGTTTGAAACGGGACCTAAAAGAACGTCACTTGTTGCTATTTCCTCCTCGTTCCGCGCCGGCGTCTTATCAGTGAGCGCGGACCAATTTAGCTGCTGAGCCTGTGACCTGCGGTGCGTCATGCTGCCGCGTGCAGCACCTGCGGCGTGGCTGCGCATACTTGTGGCCTGCAGCTCAGCGGGCGTGTTTCCCTGAGGGCGTGACCCACGTCACATGAGACGGCGCATATTTGATGAAGATGTGACGCTGATTTCTGCTGAGCTGCTTAATGAGGCGTTTGCTACAAGAGGGAATGGATAATGTCATCTTAGCATCACATGAAGGTGCAACATAGGGAAGCAGTCTGACCTTTGGGCTGTAATGAAGACACTTTTAATAGTTTATCATCATTAGTTTATTGTAATTGTAGAATTCACTCAAATGCGTCTTAACTGTAAGACCTTTATTTCTTGGTCGCGTCAATAACTGGGCCAAGAGGAAGTAATGTGAACAGCAGAGAATTCACCAGGAGCATTTGTGACTTTGAGTCCCTGAACGCCACACGTTGCCGCTGCATTTTCTCCTCGTCATGCGATAGGCCAGTGGCGTCAGGGGTGCTGCGTTCAGGGTGCATCACTTCCTGGACCCGACTGGTTCTATTAATAGGCGGGAGCTCAACCTGAGGCCTGCAACAGGAACCCAGCCTTTAAGCTGCACATGCTGTTTGTGTCTATGCAGCAGCTGCTTAGTCGTGTTGATATAAATATGGTGTACGTTCACGAACCCTTTGTTTAAGGTTGAGGTCATTGAGAAGCCAGCTCTATCATTACAGGTCCATGTGTTAGATAGACAGTACATTTCGGGCCTCTGGATCCTGCACGGCGACAGCGCTGGACGCTCCAGCTTACGACCACGTGCTCCTTCCCGGTCCGAGGCAAACACTCGGGCACCTGCCGCGCCTCGTACTTAGCGAGTATGCTAATCAGCTGCGAGGTCTCCCAACCGGGGGAGCGGCGAGCGTGAGAATAGAACATCTATTTCCAACCTAGTCTCTATTAATCGCCAGGCAGCCGACAGGCTGAAGTGAGGGAGCGACTGCAGGCGCCACAGAGGAGGAGGAGGAGGAAGGAGGAAGAGAAGTTGGCATTAGATGGCGGAAACACAATACCATACATGCATCTGGAACCTATTAGACATAGCTGAATCCTCAAAAAGGGCTCAACACAACCGACGTCCTCCACTGCCAGTACAGATCCACCAGAGCCCCCAAACCGGGACATAACGGGGGCCTATTTGTGTCTGTAGGCGCGTTTTCCTGCTGATTAATGCTACGTTGTTGCACAACCGACCCAGGATCCCGAATCCTCCTCCTCCTCCTCCTGAATCCATCCCCAGGAGCTGTGCTGTCACACCGTACGGAGAGAGAGATAAAAGCGCGGCGAGGTAAACAAACGCAGCGTGACGCCGTCGTGGCGTAATCTCGCCTGCTATGAAGCGAGCGGGGCGGATTAACACGGAGCCGATTCGCCCGCTTCCTGGAAGAGAAGCGCCGCCGCGGAGGTGTGAGTGGAAACACTGACTGCATCAACCTGAGCGCCGTGGACCGACACCCCCCGTCTCCCGTTTCGCCCCCGTTCACTTGAAACCGGCTGTCGGCCAGAACGCACACGTGCGGCGCCCCCCCCACGCGCCCCTGGGCCGACGAGGCCGCTCTCATTGGCTGCGCTGTAACCTCTACCCCCGCCGCGACCTCCTTCCTCCCAAACAACAGCTCGTCTTACTTTTTGTTTTCCCGGGCCTTTATTATGCTTCGTGGCGGCGCCGCACGCCCTCCGCTCCGCTCCGCAGGCTGGACGCGAAACTGAAACACGAGCTCGGGGAGGAGGTTAGAAACAATAGGAGCAATATTTACATGTGAGGCATTGGGCTGACGAGCCTCACGGCAGCTGAGCTCCTGTGACCTTTATCTACGGACGGCCGGCCCTGAACGCAGCACGGCCTTCGTACGTTCAGTGGATGTTGTTATTTAGAGCTGTAACAGTGTCAGTGCTGACGCCTTTGGGGGACCTAGAACGCATCATGGGCTTTAATCATTACAATACTGTACACATGCATGTCGCACATCCAAACACAATTTCGAAGACATCATCCCTTCCCTGATTCCGTACAATAGCAGCTTAGCATCGGTAGCGAGCGCACCTCCTCACAGTCTCATTACGGGTTAGCGGTCGGGAGCGGAGTGTGTAACTAGTTCGCTCCCGGCTGAGCTCAGCAGAAGGAGTGAATTAGGAGCAGTCGGAGGCCGAGCGGCGCTAATTGGGAGCGACAGGGCCTGGTCGGAGTCTCAGGGCCCCGCTGCCTGGACCTGCACAGGTCAGCTCCACGTCCAGCCCCCGCAGCAGCGCGCCGCTGTTCCAACCGTTGCATCATATATTCCACACACACGTGATTTGGAATTTAAACATGTATTTGTGCGAGTTTCAAAGTTTTGCCACTCCAAGCAGCCTTTCTGTTTATTAAACTCTCCAACTCATGCTATTTTCCACTTTAAGTGGGCTTTTCTGCCTTGTGTGAATATTCGCTTCCATTACGGCCGCTGCTGTTGTGCAGATTTGATCACATATCTTATATGATCGCGTTGTTTCCCTTCCCGAGCCGCGTTCACCTGCACCTCCGCTGCTCCGCTAGCCGCACGCCGGGCCCAGAATGCTAATGTGTTCCCGTCGAGTGTGAGAACGCCGAAGCTGGAGTTGAATGCGATCATTAATTGCGGGAGGTCACAATGGCGTCCGCACGGAGAGGCCGTGGCCGCGCATAAAGAACCCACGGGCACAATGGGCCGAGCGTTTCTCACAATCAGAGGAGGGGGGGGCCTCGGGGGGAGGGGGGGTCCTCTGATTGTGCGACGTGACAGAGAAGGAAGCGAATCACACATTGGCTCAGTGACGGAAAAGGAGGAAGTGGGGGCGCGCTGTAAAATGAGCAGATTGAACCGCTGCCAGGCTGTCACGCGCTCAAAGGCTCAGGGCGGCGCACACGAACGCCTCACGCAGCCACGGGCGGCGGCGCCGGACCCTCGGCCTGGACCCCGCGATCCGGTCCGGAGTCAGCGCGGAAACAAATCATTCCCTGGACACAGGCTCAGTTAGATGCACTGCCTGCAACAGACTGGAATTCAATTATGTAAAGAAGGAGTTGAAGGGTGGAAAAAAAAACAAGGTGCTCTGATGTTTTATTCATCCCGCAGCCCAGAATACCTCCTGCATTAAATAACAGCGGCAGACGGATTCGGCGGAGTCTCGGCCCGTTTTTGTTTTTTCTTCCCAGGCTCTTTGCCGTTAAGCCGTCAAATCAGAAGCGGAGGCGCTTTTTATATCGTCCAAGGTTGCTGAGATTTCGTTCTGTTTGACGGGCTCTTATTTAGACAGTGTCTCATCAACAATAATGAGGAGCAACCGTGTAATCGATTATTTATGAAGACCAGCAAAATCATAGTTTCATGCTGCAACACACATCAGTGCGAATACCTGCACATGAGAAATGTTCACGTGTTCAACGTGTCCGCGCTTTCCTCCTCGCAGCGACGCAGCTGCGCTGATTCCCCAGAAGGACCGCAGCGAATGCACTAAGTCAAACACTTCCTGCTCAGAAACCCAGCAGGTTGATCAGGTCCTGGCAGGGAGCGCAACCTGTCAAAATAGAGGAGCACCCCTGCTACGAGGAAATGAGAAGCAGCCATGGGAAAACAGTCCATTTGTAGTGATGGTCCTCGTGACAACAGGTTTCACACCCGGCGCTTTCACTTTCCAATGTTATCGCGCACAATGTAAGGCTCTGTCACGCAAAAAGGCCGAACAGACGACATTCCTGTCTCACAATAAGACCAAGATCAGTGTGGTGCCACCACCCAGAATGCATTGCAAATAAGTCTGATACAAGTCACTAGTAGTTCCATGAAGTTAGAATCATATTGACGTTCACCTTCAGTTCTAGGTGTTTTTTTTTATATATGTAGGTTAAAGGTCTTGACAGACAGCCAGGGCTAAGGCCAAGTGAGTCGCCTCAGGAGGTCAAAGGTCAGAGGATGGAAAGCTGGAAGGTGACACCTCCCCACCCTCGCTGCTGGGCGACGACGGGGAGACGCAGGTGGTCACATGCTGTCCACGCACCTGTTCCCCGGTCGGGAGCCGCCTCTCGTCTCCATACGGTTGATGTAAAGGCTCCACCAGCAGCTGTGCGCAGAGGCACTCGTTCCCCCACCGAAAGCCACGGCAGCAGAATGAAGCTCTATTGATTTCCTATGACAGGGACTGTAGGATAATAAAAAAAAAAGAAAATATCTCTGGCCCCGTGGAACAAGATCTGACCAAGCTGCAAGTTAGAGTGGAGCGTGGAGGCAAACACCCACAGGAGACTGGACCAACAAGCGTCTCACATTTAAAAGCAGCAGTTCCACCTTTCTCTGCCTTCCTCCTCATCCACCCCGTTCTCCCATGATCCCCTGCTCCCCTCCGCCTCCTCCTCTCACTCCATCACATATCTGCTCGCCCACCGCCGTCGGCCGGGGCGGCGCTTTGAACCCCGGGATGAAAGAGTTGATCCTGTAATGAGAAACGCGTGCGTGCGCGCGCGCACACACACACACACACACACACACACACACACACACACACACACACACACACACACACACACTCCGGGGCTTTGAAAGAGTGAAATTTTACAGCTCGGCTGCATGTCTAATGTGAGCTATTTCAAATTCTGCTGCCGCGTGAAAGTTGAGTTGAGGTTATGCAATGGCCAAGTATCATGTCTGAAGTTGGCGTTTGCTATCAAACACCAAGCGCACATCATCAGGCTACGCTCCGGCGTCATTACACACTGGGTAGTCTGACCTTTAGCTTCTCTGTGCTAAAAAGTCCACACATGCATGGTTGAGATAGGAATTTGGAACTTGGAGGTCTGGTATTCTCACATCTGGATCTTCCTCATGTCCCTCGTGACCCCACATCCCATAATACAGTACATGGGGTACATAAAGAAGTGGATGCTTGTAGTGTACAATTAGTATTTTCATTCCTAGCTCCTTTTACTTCCTTAACTGTGGTTTAGACGACGCTGTTGCTGCTTCACCCTCAGTTGATTGGTCCACTTTTAATGATCCTGACCTTTCGTGAACCACATCGCGTTGAAATGGCCTTGAAACCGCAGCGACGTCGGTTTCTAGGTGCAGTCACACACTGTGTTTGTTGTTTGGAAGAAGCCCTACAGCCACGCGGGCCCTGAACGCGTCACAGCGTCACCCTTCAGGAATCAGAGGAATGCCTGAGAGCAACGCAGGATGTCAGTGAGCTCCACCTGCACACAGAGGGTCAGGGCGTTGCCCTGGTTGCCTAGCAACCACCACGCCCAACGCGTGCAGAGGAGCCTCCGCACGTCCCGGAGGCCGAGGCCACGCGTTGCAGAGGATCAAGGTCGATCGCCCAGCGGCGCTCGGAGCTGGAGAGAGAGCGGCATCGACCCGCTGGCGATCGGAGGCTGATTTCTGATTTCCCATCAGAGCCCTAAAAACGGCACCCGCGTGAATCCTGCCGTTTCACCTTGACCTTTGCGCATCCAAAGCCCATTTGCTCCTTCTGGCTGGTGAAATATTTAAAGCACTGCTCCGAGTGCGGCCGCGACTCCTCGCTCTTGTTTGTTTGGGAGGAGGAGGAGGCCTGTGGCTCATAAATGAAACATTGCAGCGGTGATGGCGCTGAAAAACAGACAGAAGAGCCTTTCGGTGAAGCTTTCACATTTATGATTTACTGCCTCCGCGGTCGGGAGCGTTAGGAAGCAGGCGACGCTCTCTCTCAGCATATCTGTCCTGCTAATCAGCTCCTGTCGCATTAGCCACACACACACACACACACACACACACACACACACACACACACACACACACACACACACACACACACACACACACACACACACACACACACACACAGATCATTATACACCTTTATACACCTCAGAATGACTGCTTCACACTACAGGGCCTCAGATAGTGGCCTGTCTGTAACAACAGCATCCTCAGTGCATGTAAAGCTGGTTACGTAGTCGGTAAGTAGCTGTTTGCATGTTATGTAACAGCAAACAAACCGGCTGCTCAATCCCTTCCTCACAACTTGGATTGTTTTTCATATTTCATGTTAATGAAATGTCCCAATGCTTGAGATGCAACTTATCACTATTACAAATGTCCAAAACTCAGAGCAGGGGTTGATATGTTTCTTATTAAAGTTGTTATTTAATTTATTTATTAGTTTTGCTATATTACTTTGTTCATTACTAGTCTCATTTGACATTTTAGCATGTACTATCATGCTAGTGTATGTCAGCCTATCACGGAGTGGACGCACCGAGGAGAGTCACACTTAATCTTTGAGGGTCGGTCAAAACAAAAGCAGTTTTATCTGTGCGGTGCAGGAGCGAGAGCAGCCACACACACACACACGCACACACGCGCACACACACACACACACACACACACACACACACACACACACACACAGGCAGAGATTAGACGGGAGCCTGCGCCTGGGCTTCCTATTATTAGAGCAGAGGTTTCTAGTCGGAGGGAGCTGCAGGGAATCACTGAGATTAAATTACACAGTCGGGGAACATCAAATACAGGAGAAAGTTCCCAGGCGCGTGAGGGAGCGGCGGCGCTCGGACGAGTCGGGAGGCGAGCGATGGAGGCGCTTCCTCTGCATTCACCTGATCGCCTCTGCGTTTCCTGTTGTCTCACTCCTCCCACAGTCCGAAGACGTGGACGCTCATTAGCGAGCGGCCCGGTTCCTGCCCGCTGACATTTAGACCCAGCTCCAGTCCACGGTCCGGCCCACGCTCCAAAACCCCAAAGAAGTCCAATTATAGGAAACGAGCACATCCATATTTCATAGGTGAGCAAGAAATAAATGAATTGTGTAGAAGAAGAATAAAACCTGACATTCATTTACATGCCAGGCTTAATATATCAGACAACTGCACATGCACATCTACTATAATAGTTTTAAATGGGCATTCAGCTTGCCTCCATTACCACCGTGGAAACTCCTGACACTTCCACTTTGCCGCTGATTATCTGTGAAGAAGCCAAGACCCCGGGGACCCACAAGTGTTTCCTCAACCTCCCACATCACAATAAACAAGGTTGTAACTGTGAAGGCAACGTGCTTGTTTGCCTGGGCCTAAATCTGCGACTACAGCGCGGCATCGTCAGCACGAGGAGGTGATGGAAATGCGTTGTCATGGCTACAGGGCGCTCGGAGAATCATCTGTGTACAGTATCTTCCTCCTTTGTTTTTGCGCTTCTCCTCCCGCCTGCTTTTCCGGCTGCTCCTCATGCCTTTGACTGGAAAGGGCAGCTGCGGTACGCAACTCCACGGCAGGACCCACCCAGCGCCGCACAAAAGCCTATTCACTTCATTCCTCTCTAGGCGTTGTGTCAACGTAAGCTATGATGCGGGTGTGTGTGTGTGTGTGTGTGTGTGTGTGTGTGTGTGTGTGTGTGTGTGTGTGTGTGTGTGTGTGAGGGGGGTGTTCTGCGCCGTATTAGCATGCAAGTCGTCCCCGCTGTAAAGTCAAGCATAGCTGGCTGATGGGAGGGAGGAGGAGGGGGGGGGCGGGGTGTGAGGAGAGGAGAGGATTCTCCTGCGATGACGCAGAAACGCCGCGAGGTCTATTTTTAAACCCGCTGATATGCGCGACACCCCCTTTCAGGGCTGCGCCTTCCGACCAAAACAAACAGACGCACACGAGCGCGGCGCAAACGTGCGGCGCGTTCAGGTCACCCCCCCCCCTCCCCTCCCCCGCCCCTCGCGGTCTCACGGCGCCACGATGAAATATGGATTATGACTCCATATTGCTGAGATGCGGCGCTTTTCAGGGTGAACGATGAGGCTCGGAATAAGAATAGGCTTGAAATGGATGATCGCCGCTAAAATGACTTGGCAGCGCTTGAAAGCGAGCCGCGCACCGAGGTTGCGTCCAGGCCAAACACGGCGCAGCCGGCGTTCATTAAAGTCTCAGCTCGGGCTTTATCGCTGGATAACACAGACTGGACGGAGCGTTATTATATCCTCTTCATCTTCCCCCGCTTTATGTTTTCGCCCGCTTTCAAGTGAGCGCCGAGCTTCCTGGCGCGGCAGATGTGCTTCCCGCTCGCGTGGCCCGAGCACGCGCCAGGGTCGGTAACCGGCGACAGTGTCGCAAATAAACAACTGGATCATTCAAAAAACCGTGAGGGACGTTAGGCAGTTACAGTCGACGTGACGCGATGGGAACAATAGACTGCCTTCCACCATTCACTTCTGGCCCACTGATCTAAAAGCATCATCTGGTATCAGCTACATTCCAGAACCTGTTGGACTTCCCTGCGCAGTGCTCTGGCATTGTTCTCGAATTCTTGGCTCCATCTGTCTTTGCTATGAGCCTTGTGATACAGGCCGCTGCCTAAAAAAACGCAGTGGAATTGTGTTGTTTAGAGTGACTCAGCGTGTTGCGGGTCACACAACAAGTTCGTGTTTTTACTTATTACCCATTGGCCCATCTTGCAATAAGCCGTGTGATGTGTGACTTTAAAAGCATAGGTTTTCAAACTCCATGTCGGTCACAGACTAAGCCTGTTAAATTTGGCATTTAGGCTCTCAGAGGTTCTTTCCGCCTTGCTTTGGTCTTGCAGCTCTCGCTCCCGGCGTGAAACTCACCCAGCGCTCAAACAGAGCTTCCCCCTCGGGCCGAGAAACACCCTTCGGAGCGAACGGGTGTGCGAGGCGCGAGAACCTGTGTGGAGCACAGGTTCTCGCGCGCTCTGGAACCGACAAGATGGAGTCACGGCGAGGCCTGGCCCCGCGCCCTCGGAGTCTCCCAGCTGGTGTGACACCGGACCATCTGTGGGCCTGTTTGTCGCAGAGAGCCGGCGGTCGTGTGGGACGGCGGGTGCGCGTGCTAACAGCTCGGCCCGTGCGCTTTAATGTTGTTTTCCAGTCGGACTGCGAGGCCCGAACGGCTTCGGCACCCATTTGAGCAAACATTTGAGCTGGGGACTAAAATAGTTTCTCCGGTACAGGCCGACCTAATTAATTATAGCAGTGCACACGCTTCACATTGGTCTTTGCTTGGAATAGTCAAAACAGAGGGAAAGAGAAAGTGAAATATAAAGATTTTTCATCTTCCCTAAAAGCAAAAACCAAATGCATACCTAATGTAATGTCAACTAAATAGACAAAAGACAAACTGATGCAGGTTTGGGCCAAACATGAATATTAAATATCAAATGAACCCAAAACAACTGTAGTCAAAGAACTAAAGTCATTAAACCAAGACCTAAATAGCCCCCTTTAACATAGAGGACAGTGGTTTACTGTGATGAACCACTTCCTGGATAAAATGGCCTCAGGTCTCATCTTTTACCTGACCAGTGAGGCCATGTAGACCAATAAACAAGAGTAATTAAACAGTAGCAGAGAGAGAGAATAAGGTGTTACTAATGTGCTAGATGTGAGATAAAAAAATGTTCTATTCATTTCATGCCGTCTTAGGCAATGTTTCCCTTTTGATGAAATATTGCGACCTTGTTCCCGTTTTGGCCTCTTATGAAACCATCTGTTTCTTAATTGTTACGTAGAAAGCAACTACAACAGTCAACAACAAGCAGCAAAGTCATAAACACAAATGATTTAGCGTTAATGTACCTTCAACGGTTGCACACAATGTGCGGCTGAACAAACAAAAGTACGATTAAAATGTTTTCACTTCAAACAAGCTGAGAGGAACTTCACAAAACAGAGGATTGAAACACTCACATAACACAAGGTACCTGAACGCAGCATTCAGTTCTACGGAGCATAGCAACGCTTCTGTGTACTTGAGTGTTTCTCAAAGAAGGGAGGAGGCGACGTTTAAGAGCACAAACACAAAAGGTGTTTCCTCCTCAGACCTTTGAGTCATACAGAGTTCCAGATGTGATTATGTGTCCTGCCAGTTAAGCTGCTGGGGCCATAAAACCTCTGTGAATGGTCGGCTTGTTCCCGGCGTCACATGACATGGAAGCCCTCGAGACGGCCCACCAGTGCGATTAGCGCCCTCCACCCACACTGCTACTGTTGCAAACAAACATCCACCTTGAACGGGATGAAGCCAGCGCACGAGGCTGTAAATAAAGATCCACTTATCTTTATGATCACGAAGGAACATGGAGACACCCCCCAGAACTGATCCACAGATCAAGCTGAGCTCCACGCCTTAAGTCGGGTCTCCTTCAGTAACCTCAGGTTGCCCTCATGACACAGTGGCAACTCCTAGCATGTGACCATTATCTGCTTAGGCAGAGGACGGCCCAATGACAAAGTCTGCTACTGGTTAAATATTAAGAAGAACGTCAGGGCGGCGTATAAAGAAGTGCGCTTTCCACAGATAATGTTTAACTGTTGTTTATTTTTATTAAAAAGACCAGGGTGCAAATATGAAATTAAAAAAAATAAAGACAAGCATATAATTTTTAAGCATTTAATACAAACTTAACAATATAAACTATTTCAGTCCCTCTTGACATGTAAGACACTGACTCAAAATACTTTGTTATACCGTATTTTTTATCAAGTATTGCACAATGTAGGTACAAAATTAATATTCATACGATTACATTTTTTTCCATAGTAATAGCAAAATCTTTTTGAACTCTTAACAGAAAATACATTTCATCCTTCAGAAAAAGCAAATATTCCTACATTTGAATTCCACCACTAAGGAATACTCTGTACACAATCTTTAGAATATTTGATGGTTTTTTTTTTTAAAGATGGATTTCTTTAACAATTATCTTTAAAAAAAGAAAAAATAATAAGGAAAAGCTGCTGCAGCCATCACAGATCACTGGAGTAGTAAAAAGATATAAATGCAACACCATGTCATAGAAACAATATATACTCTGATATCTTACAAACTCTGTACTAAATTAAATTATACAATTAGAAAAAGACCAAGTAACCCCCACTTAGTAGTGCCAATCCATAAAAATCAGCCTTCTCTTACCACCTGTAAAATACTGTAAGAGGCCAAAACTTCAAGCTTTTTTTGTGTTTGTTTCTTTGAGTATTTTTCCTCAACATAGTTAAAAAATTTGTGCTTGGTTGGCAAAAAGGAAAAAGAAAAACAATGAGGCATGTTGAATTGAAGTAACCAAGCTTGGATGTGTTTGTACAACAAGCTTTTGGTAAAAACAAACTCAAGGGGCCACAGAAAAAACACCCTTGGGCACATGCTCTTGACTGACCAGACGCTATATCCTCCAGGGTCCAGTTCTAAAGTGTGCGTTTTGTTTTTCCTTCTCCTTCGCCCGCCTTCATCCAGAAATACCTTCTTCATCGCGAGGAGTTTAGTTAGCCATGACCGGCTGGAATTGCTGGTTAGAATACTGCATGTTGCTTAGACTGAAGTTGAGGCCGTCCATGAGGGACTTGTCATTGAGGCTCCCGTAGGCCGCGAACATGTCAAAGGCATTGTTGTACTGCAGCGAGCCGAGCCCCAGGGAGCCCTCCCCGGAGAACGCGGCCCCGGGGCTGGCTTGACCCTGGAGGCTGGGGAACACGAACTCCTTGGCGTTGGGCGAGAGCGCAGACGCCTTCTGCTGCTGCTGCTGCTGCTGCTGCTGCCCCAGGCCCAGCCCGTACAGCGAGTGCATGGAGGTGGAGATGGCTTTCTGCTTCAGCAGGGTGTTGACATTCAGGCCCAGGTTACTGGTTGGGGAGGTGCGCGCGACCTTGCTGCTACTGCCGTTGTTGCCGCCGCTGCTGCCGCGCCCGCTGCTCTTCATCTTGGTGGAGCCGAATTTGGTGGCGGCAAAGGTGGCAGTGGTGAAGGTTAAGGGCTGAGCGGAGCGCGGCATGAAGGAGGGACTCACGGCGGCGGACTGCCCGAACGGAGGGGAGGGGGAGCTGGACTCCGACGAAGCCCCCACAGGGTCACTGATTGGCATGAAGACCTGGGCCTCGGGATTAAAGCTGTTCTTGATCTCCTTGTCCAACTCGGACCCGTTCTCGTTGTTATCATCCACATATAGCACCTTGACCGGGCCTTTCTCCCCAATCTGGTAGGAAACCTCAAACGGGTCGATCCACACACTAAGGTCCTGAGGGAGATTATTCCGGACGTCTTCAATGTCCAGCCCGCTCTCTTTGGCCGCCTGCTCCACCACGGGGTCCACCTTCTCCCCTACGTGGATGCACCTGAACCCTGAACCTTTGTATGGCTTATCCGGATACCAGTGGCCTTCATACTTTTTCTTCAGCTGCCTCTCGAGCTCTTCGCCAAAGATATTCACACGTCGTCGGGGGAGTTTATTGTACAAGTAAGAAATAATAAAGTTGAGTGCTACTTGAATTTCAAGCTGCATAGCTGCTTCGGTGGCAGGGGTGGTTCTGTTTTTTTTGTGTGTGTTTTCCTTTTTTTTGTTTGAGCGTTGCAAAAACCTCCAAGCGATCAGAGCAGTGGAAAACACTGATAGAGAGCTTGTTGACAAAATGAAAATCCTTTTTGTAGCAGGTGAAGGTTCAGTCTCCTGAAATGAAGAGAATAAAGCATTAAGAAGAGCAAATTAGGCACACTGGAATTAACATTTCATTTATATGCTGGACTCTCCGTCCACTCAAGCATCCGCACAGCAGCGCCGTATCTCAGCTGTGCAACGTCAACAGCTATAAATAAACACGGGCCACTGACTCAGTGACGGTGTCAGCAGTGCGTGTTCCCCAGCGGTCCGCTGTGACGGACCGCGGTTGACCTCCGCGGAGGACGGCGGCTCCAGCGGCAGGTGTCCGCGGTCGCGAGGGTTATCCGGCGACTCGTGCGCACGCGACCGCGCAAAACACCTCGCGCGCTCGGAAGCCGTGCGGGCTCCGCTGGTGTTTTTCCAATGCGATGCAGTAGGTAACTTACAGGCTGGGGGGGAGAATCGCTGTTACATAATCATCATTCAAAGTCTAACCACGGCCGTGAAGCCCCCCCTCCCCCCTTTTTCTCCCCCCTTTTCATCGCTTGACAGTGACAACAGCAAAACGCCTCTGATACAGCGGAGCCACTAGCTTTAGCAGCCCGAATTAATTCAGGGTGTGAACGCAGCGTAGCAGGCTAGCTCCCCGGACGCCAGCGAGAGTTAGCCTCAACCGGCTGGTTATCGGTTAACGCTCAACGTTGGCGTCACGGACAACGAAGGCTAAAAGGGTTAACGTTAACGGCGACGGAGGACGGGGAGAATTCAATCTAGTTCGGCGCTGTCGTGTGTTGATCGATAGCAAAGCCGTGTAGCATTCTAATTAGCTCCGAGGCTACAGCCTGAATGCAAGTTTAGAATGACGCTAAATATCGCCAGTGTCAGCATGACAAGCCATATAAACCTGCGAGCAAGCAACACAGTAATATCATATCGCTAAAACGTGAATGTTGGCGGATGTTAAATGTACTTACATAAAAATTCACAGCAGATCGATGTTGCACTAGCCAGAGTCCTCTATAGAAAGCGTTTACACTTGTACAGGTTTGAGTGTAGCTTCGTTGAGATCTAGAAAAATGCTGTTATGCCGTGTTGCTCCAGGCGGCTTTGCTCCAGTGGGGTCCAGCTGAATTTTGATTGAGCGTCTTCCAAGCTAACTCCCCACAGCCTGGGAGTTTTTACAACTCTGCCCTTTAAAACTTCGGCTGATTTGTTTTATAGTAGTCCTCCGCCACGGACACGAAGGGGGTGGTGATGCGGCTCGCAGAGGTCAACACACAGCGGCGCGTTTCTATTGGCAGAGCGCTCTGTCGTCATCCAACAATAATCCCAACCGCTACTGTGATTGGATGAGGTTGTCCTCAATCAAATACAGGGTTCTATTTACGGTAGTGGTTTGCCTTGCCCGTGTCTGGGTCTATTTTATTTGAGTAATAGTTCGCTAAAACATCCGCTGTATACCGATCTGTGGGACTATTAAAAAATATAATAACACAGACAAATGCTAAAACCAGTATTGTTGATAAAGAAAGGACTGGCATTCTGTGCTGGTCTTATTAACTCCTCCTTCCCTCTCTAGAGGTTCAGCACGTTCAAAGGTTGTGCTTGGTCATGCATCAAATATGTGGCTGTACGAATGGTCTCCTGTGACAAAAACATTCAGTCGTCTATTTATTATCAGCGATGAGCCCACATTTAGCTCCGCTGTCACCACTAAAGGGTTAAAACAGACTGTGGCGGAGGGACACACCTGTCACCGGCCGTGTTCCCTGCTCCTCAACACTGACATTTTAATGTTCCTCCAGCCAGCTGTAGCTGTGGATCCATCTGTATGTGACACTCTGCCCTTACTGAGCACAAGCTCCACTTTTAGACAAAACAGATGGAGTCTCAAAAATTGCCATCTGTGCAAATATTGACATTTTTTATTCCACCCTGTACCTGTTATGAAATCCTCTTCATTATAAGCTCAGTGGACTGTGAAAGTGGATAGTTACACGGGGCCCGGCCCGTCCCCGGCGCCTGCAGGCTGCCTACTTGTTCTTTGCAGCTGTGCAGTGCAGGGTTCAAGCTCTCCCCCGTTGGTCTAAGGTGTCTGACAGCACAGACTGTTCTTACCTAACATGGGCTCCTGCGCTGTGTTTGCACAATAAATACAATGGCACATGAGGCGGCAAAGCGGCGTGGGAGGGGAAGAGAGGGGGGAGGGAGGGGTTGAGATACCAAAAGTCCTCTCTAACTTGAAAACTCAGATTGTGTATGAATAATTCTGACTGGTTATTTATAGAGTCGCCTGCTATTTGCAGCCTGAAGGGAACAGTCAGAGGAGTCACTATAAATTCAGAGTTGTGTTATTGGTCCAAATCAAACGCATGTGCATTATACTTTTATTTAATGCCATCTAAAATAAATAGATGACATTAGAGTGGCCATGAATGAGAAAATCAGCTTCAAGAGCAGGCCTGAAACACAAAAGGGCAGCAGAGAGGAAGGGGTTCAGTCTTTTAAAGCCCTTCTTGTCTCTTTAAGCATGCCTGCTTAAAATGATAAAAAAAAACTGGTATCTAAAAAGAATAGTTAATGTATGACTTTTTTTAGTGGTTTGTTGATGTTGATGTTTAACTCGGAACCACATTCCAGTGTCATAAACATAAGCGCTGTAAAAATGCAATCGGATTGAGCCTGAAGGCTGCAGGATGCTGCAGGCACAATGGAGAGAGTCCTCCCAGCCTCCAGATTGAGTCTCAGCAGGGGTGAGAGATGAGCCCCCACCACCGCCGAGGATCTCATGTGATGGATGACCCGGACACAAACTAAACACACCGTGGGGGCCTTGGGCGCGCACCAAGGCCACCAGAGCAGGGCTTTTTTTTTTTCTTTTTTTTTTTTCCCTCGCACTTCAGGAAACGTGTGACAGTGACCAAATGCTCAGACATGTTTCAATTTGCAACCAGGCTGCGAAATAAGTTTTCCCCAGAACTGTAAGCGATGGAGTAAGCGGGTCAGGAATCCTTCTGCTCCCGCGTCCGTTGTGTGCACTCAGTAAGCCAGTGTTAGATTTGGCTGCGGGTAGGTGGAATAATAGTCGGACGCCGTGCTTAAGAATGACCTCATTGTTATTCTGCACCAGAGTATGGACCTGGTGTGTGCCGAAGGTTTTCGCCTGTTGCAGCGAGCCTGTCTCGCCTGGACCTGGAGGTAAACACAGCTAATGAAGTGAGATGTTTTCACATGACTCATGCAAATTTTTTAGTGAAGACAGTCCACAGAGGCATTTTCTCGCCGCTCTCCACAAAGCCGTGAAATCCTTTTCTCTTCTCTCTGGCAACGCAGCAGCACTGGAGAGCTGTAAAAAGTCCCACATGTGGTCAGTGGATTCTTTAATATGATATGTGTCATGTCACCTGATGGAAATTGTGGAAGGGTGGAAAATAATGTGGTTTAGTTGTTTACTGGAAATAAATGAAGTGATGCTCCAGATGTTTTATATGGGATGAAACTGGGTTCGGGTGTGATAAATTAATAGGAGCGGCACAAAAGCATTGCTCATGTGACCGTCCCGTATAATGAAAGCTGTCAAAGGCCGCATTCATATCTTTCAGTTATTTGAACAACCCTGAGATGCCTTGGCTGGATTTATTAGATGTTGTTTTTTCCACGGGTCTCAAACGTGACTCCGGCCCTTTCATGCATCACCATTTGGCCTTTCTTGGTATGTCGAGCTCAAAAAAAAAAGGTCGCCCGAAGGACGCCAATTTTATTTTCCCTTTTTCAATTTAAGGTTATGGAAACTTTCTCGGCCGGCAGCATGAATCTTAATGCTCGCTGCGGATCGTAACGGCTACTGGAGCATGTTGGAGGTTTTTGTCCCTTTTACAGCTGCCGTGTTCAGTAGCTTTATCGATCATATTGTGCATCAGCAGCGCCAAGCGCTCAGACTTTCAAAGCCTTTTTTGTAATTATAATAATAAATCCAAACAGGAGGAGTGATAGTGAAGCATGACACTCAGATTATGGTAAAAACATGTTTTAACTAATAAAGATGGACAAGATAACCTATACATACACTGTCATTGTGTTTTACCCTCTGTTGCTATCATTCTTTTTAATTTCTTTATAGTAGTGGGATGCGTTCAAAACCCACACACATAATTCCCATAAGCCTGTAACCTCATCTGCAAAGAGGCGCTCTCAGCATTTCATTTACCAGCTGACTAAATGCGATCCTGCTTGGAACAGAAGTTTTACTGCTCTGTTATTGAAATAGAGTCTTAAATGTGGAAGAGGGGGGAGGAGGAGGGGCTCAATTAGTATTCACAGTAGCTCTGTAGTGATAGCAATCTAAGATTACACTGCTCACTGGAATGCATAGCTCCACGCACACACGCGCAAGCACCTGCTTTATTCTTACCTTAAATCTAAAGCTCTGATGATGACAGCCAGCAGCACCACGCTGTTTGTCTGCACAACTGCTTGCACATTTCAAATTCAGAAATGAGTCTTTACCCAGGTTTCGCGCGGTTTCCTCTTGAGTTGTTTACACCGGCGGCGGGGCAGAGGAGGGCCTGGGAACCCGCCTTCACACCGGCGCCAGGAACGCCATTAAAATAAGCAGTGGGGAAATGTGCCACCGACACACTCGTACCTGGGTGTGAGTCTACGTTGGATCTCTGCACCCGGTGTTAATGTGGAGTAATGGGCGAAGTCGGTGTTCTCCAGCACCCAGTTTCATGTCGGAGCCGGGTTACGGCGTTTTGACCCCTGGAAGGATTCATATCAAGCCATCTGGAGGGGAAGGGAGGTTACACAATAGGGGATCAGCTGCGCTCCTCCTATTTAAACACCATTCTGCCCCGCTATCTGGTTTCATGTCGGAGGATTATGTTTAGCATGCCGGGCGCTGTGTCATGAATCAGCCCACAGAACAGAACAGAACAGAACAGAGCTGCATTAAGCCTAATAACACGGCCACGGCACCGAGATGAGATCACTCATGTCGTCCACGTCCGGCCGCGGGCGGCGCATTACGCGGCCCAGCCGTGCCCTTCGCCGTCAGATCAACTTCTTGAGAAATTCAATTACTCCCTCGTCGTGGACAGAACGGGGTTCGGAGCGAGAGCCGGTCCGGCGCGGGAGGAAGGCGTTACATTGCCATGAACATGGCGCCGCAATTGTGTTTTTTTGTAGCTCGACTCAATCCTTCCAACGGATCGCTGTCTCCTCGCCCCGGTCTGCGTGGGTGCGAGTACGATGTCAGATTAGGCGAACAATGCGCGCCGGCGTCACAAGATACGGGCAAAAAAAAAAGTGTCACCTTGGAGCGCACAGATATTCTTAGTTCATGGATTTTTCACATGAACTCCCATCAAAGCGTACGCACAGCCAGGTTGCACACAGACCCTCTATTGAGAAGCCTTCAAAAACCTGTTTGCCAGAAATGATGTCAATGTAGTCATGGCAACTATTCTTACACATTACCCCATGCTCTTCCACAGCTAGAGTAGCACTCAAGTGCTATTTTTCTGACAAATGTCAGCTCTCGTCTCTTAAATGCCAATGAGGCTCATATATATATATATATATATATATATATATATATATATATATATATATATATATATATATATATATATATATATATATATATATATATATATATATATATATATATATACACACTATATTTATATTGGGAAGCTGAAAATGCAGAGGAGGGAGAAAGCAAATGAGCCGCTAAGACAAGTAGGATAGAGATGACAGAAAGGTTAATCCTTGGCTTCAGTCTACTTTCACAAACATCTGAGTCACATAGAGAAACAGGATGAAAGGGAATAATGAGCTGGAAGTCATGATCGCTCATGTGTGGCGAGGTTAATGATGAGGGCCCGCTCACTAATTTACTCGCGTGTGTTGCGACGCTCTAATGGGAACGCTTCATACGTTAAATATTCAGTGAGTCGGTCGGGAAACGGGGCGTATTATTTTAGCGGAGACAAATACGTGCAGGGTCCGCGTGCGCGCCTCCGCCGGCAGCAGCAGCAGCGGCCGTCACAGCAGAGCTGACACAGTGCCGCCGGGGAAACGGGAGAAGGTGGAGCCATATTTCGCTGATGGACGTCCTTTGGCCGAAAAGCGGAGAAAGGCGATAGGCTGGGTAAAAAAGAAGAGGGGAACATGGGAAAAAAAAGAGCCGCGGTGCAGGAAAACGAGGGTTTCAGGGGCTGCTGGGCTTTTATGCAACTGCATCAGCAGCTCAATGCTGTAATCTCCGGGGAGGAGGGAGGAGGAGGGAGTAGGAGGGGGGGGGGGGGGGGGGTAATTGTGACATTGCTTTCTGGCTCGGAATTGCTATTCAGTGCAATTCAGCCCAGTAATCAGAATGTGTTGGGGTGAATAGTCAACACGGCCAGTTCAGTCAATTCCACCGGTGTGGATAATAATTGGAAAGCGGGGACGCCTAAATGCACCTGAGTGATAAAAGCCACATCTGTTTGTGAGCAGGCAACAGGAGCCTGTGACTTTATCCTGACTTCATCGCATATCTGCGTTCTCGGCCCTTTGTTTCACGGTTTGAGACGCAAGCATCCTGAGATAATTGCATTACATATTGCTCACATATCGCAGCTGTTTGCAGTGTGAATGTTCCACAGCTCGACCTGAGGGGGTCCCTTCTTACGGACGAGGTCGCACAAAGCCGGTCGCGTTTCACCACAACTTTACCGACGTACTATGAGTTGCAGTGAGTACTGTACTACTCTCCCACCAAGCTGATCCTTTTATTCCCTCTTTCTATCCACATAGTATTTCTGGCATAAAGTGAACTGTCAAGTGTTGTGAGACCAACTAGCTTCTGGGCTAAATTTAGTTTGTGTATATTTAATTTAAGACCTGCTTAGCTGCACTAAATGTCAACAGGGAGAATCTACGGTTGCTTCTTTGGGCTTCTCGTGGTTCTATCACTGTAAAGCAAATGTTGCACGTATGCAAATGTGCACAAATAGGTCTAAAAACATGTGCTTCTATATGTTGCAGCCCAGAGCGGTTCACCTTGCTGGTAGCTGAGTCCAGGCTGCGGCTGTTTACTGTCGGCTGCGACCCACGGCGTGGGCGGGCAGACACCCACAGCTCTGATCTGAGATCTGACCTGGAGAGAAAACAGGCAAGAATGTCACAGGACAGTGGCGATTGATTCCACGTCCATGCGAAAGTCCATTAATCACATATTGGCCCCGATCAAAATGAGAGGTCAAGGAGCGACCCCAAACATACCAACATACCTCCGTCTGAGACCCCCCCCCCCCCCCCCTCCTCCACCCGCACCCCACCAACGTCTTTGCTGGATTGTGTAAGCGTTTCCTTCTTTACACTGACTTCTCTAATATTTGCCTCCATCCCAGCGACAGTTTGCTCTTCTTATCTGAGCTTTTTTTTTTTTTCCATAAAATGCTCCATGTTTTTCCACTCGCCGCGCAGCGAGAGTGGCTGTAGTCTGGAGCAACGCCAGTACAAACAGCTTGGGCAAACCTGCTTTCAGAACAGGGTCCATGAGAGCATCTCGTCTCTGCATGCGCGTGTGTGCGTGTGTGTGTGTGTGTGTGTGTGTGTGTGTGTGTGTGTGTGTGTGTGTGTGTGTGTGTGTGTGTGTGTGTGTGTGTGTGTCCAGGACACAGAGCCATGAGTCTATGAGGTCAATGTGTACTTCCTGAGTTGGATTTAAACCGGGGCCGCGATCAACTGACCACACAAACACACAAACATGGTCATAGGCTTAGAAGGCCATTTTCGTACGTGCCATCTTTTCAAATCCAGCACAAGAAACAAGGCGACGACATGATGTAAATGTAATTTTACATTCAAAATTTTGTAAATCTGCTTCCTGTAGCAATCCAATATCTGTCATAAAGCTGCTATAAACAACTAGTTATTAATCTCTTGAAACAGAGGATGTTCATTCTATAATGAATATTGGCAATATGCGCAATAAATGAATATAGTGACACAAAGCAGCATTAGAATTCATGGATCCCCTCACTAGGTTAATGTCGGTCCAATATTCCCTCTGCTTCCAGCTCTGTCTTTGCCTCCAGCATTTTATAGAAGATGTCTGGCTGCGGCTGCAAATATATTCAAATGAATGGAAACTTTGTCCGTCGGCTGTGTGCGGCTAAGATGGTGGTGGAGTGAGAGGACTCTTTTTTTTCTTTGTTTATATAAAACATGTTCATTAGTGCAGCTTTGAGGTTACAGTGAATAAAGGTGGCAGTGGAGAAGTCCCTCATCTTCATCAAAACAGGCTCCTGGCTCAGATGAGGCTAAAAGCCGTAAATGTAAGGACAGTTTCGATCTGTCCTCTAAGAAATGTTTTTTTTATTTACTTCACTGGCTGAAATAAAGTGTTTGGATGAACTCTGCCAGATGATTTTGTGGTGCGGCTGTGAAGTCTCTTTTTTCCCCATCAATAATCGCGCCTCTCCATCAACCTGTCGTCTCGATTGACATGATGAACAATTCCTGAACGCCGCTCAGGGGAGCACTAATCACGCGGCGCAATCTGTAGCGCGTCTTAAAAACCCAAACCCGCATCTGCGCTGCTCTGAACAAGACAGATTGCTGCTGTTAATGCAAAATGGAAAAAAAAGATGGCTGCCACTCAAGATGCTTAAAAAAAAAAAAAAAACACCCCCGACGACGGTGAGTCATCGCATCGAACTCACCGACTCCAGCGCCGGCCTTTGAACGTTATCTGTAATAATGTAGTCGCAGCTTTCTTCTGCTCTGTAGCTACAGCTTCACATGTGAATCCTGGAGCAGCATCTGACGGTGAGTTCCTCCGACACATCAGGCCGGAGGCAAACACGGGCCCCGAGCTGAGAAACCACAACCAAACAGGCTGCTGGAAAGAGGCCTGAACACAACACGAGCTCTGCTTTGAAGAGCAGCTGTTACGGGACGACAACACACTCAGTCCCGTCTTGTGTTTGTGTATCCATGTATTCATTGTTGGCATCGGACGGGGCCGAGTGGAGCCCATGCACGCTAGCGCCGCTAGCTAGTTCTGCTAGCGGCTAATCTCAGCTCTCCCGTTATACGCTTTCACCTTAGCAATAATGAAATGGGGAGTGGGGGGAGGGAGGAGGGGGTGTAGAGGGGAATCAATAACGTGTTTCTGGTGAGGATCAGGGTCTGTGATGAGGGAGGTTTTTGTTTCACCGGTGCCAGACCGAGGTGAAACTCCAGCCCGGGCGTTAGTCTCTGCGGGTTCATGGACGATGCACTCAGGAAGACGTGCATTTCTTTCCCCGATTTTGAATAAATCACGTCATGTTGGAGAAGCTCTGTGAATTACAGCATTCGAGGGGATTCACTTGTACCACAGTGTGTTCTTCCGGCGGTGATGTGTCACTTCAACATCCCTTCGTGTGCAAAGGAGCTCGCGCATGACTCGGCGCTGACGGATAGCTGCCCTTTGAGTTGGCATTTAGCCCGCGCAGCCGACGGAGGGCCGCAAATCTTCACTGAGCAGCGAGTCAGAAAACGGACGCGCGCGCGATTCCCCGTCATCGATCGCCGACACAATAACCTCCGAGGACGCAAAGACATGCGGCAAGTTCTGAAGCGAGGAGAAGAATCATAGTCATAATGTATTGGTCTTACTTTGGGCCTCGTTCATCCACATGCTGCGTGAGGTCAGGATCCGACCCTTGAGCCAAACGAGCCAAGCGTTTAACCCGCAACCTGACAGCTACAACTTGCACAAACACCATCAAAATTCAGATAAACGTGGTGTTTTTGTATATTATTTATACACAGGCCACAGCATCATCCACAAGGTGAGACGTTGACTGTGCTGAGGAGGAGATTTTCACCCATAACGAATGGGCTGATCAGAATTTATCAGCACATTCGTGCGGACCAGTAGGTGCCTGCTCTGCCAACTCGCTAACAGCTAGCAGCTAGCTAAGTTGCTACGTTTAGCGGCTTCGGACGTTATTGTGGTTAGGATTAGAGTTAGATAACAGGTGGGGGGTTCAGGTTACAGTTAGCTAACACAATACAGCTAGCTACTTGCTAAGTTATGCTCGCTAATAAATCAAAATCAAAAACTTTGATCCTCCCGTCTGAAGAACAACCGCTCAACAGCGCCCCCACTGACTCTGCTGGTTAAATCATCCGAGCCGTGATCAACCTTACGGATCAATGACGGCGACCTACTGCACCTATTCACCGCTGCCAGCAGGTAGGTGGGCATGTTGTAATAATGATGGCTGAGCTGTGCAGGTGAGTGCACCGTGCGCTCCAGCTACTTCCTGTATTGGGGCTCGATAAGTGCATCGAAACGATGAAGTTATACCTTTAAGTAACGACAAAACAATTAGCTTATAGACAGAGTGAGGGGAAAGTGCAGAGCTAAACAATAATTCTCCATCAACTCGTCTCCCTGTGTGATTTTTGGTGAATGTCAATATACAGCTACATTAGAGCAGCTGAGGAGGTCTGAGACATTTTAGCTCCTCACTCTCATTCCCCCAGAGTTTCAGCTGAAAGCGTATGGCAGAAACCTGAAGGTCTAGAAAATAAGAGCCATTGTCTGCATATTTGAGTGTGTGTGTGTGTGTGTGTGTGCCTGCAGACCTGTCTGTTTGAGACAGTGGCTACAGTACCTACCGAGTCCCTCCTCAGTTTCCTCCCTGCGCTCAGTTTCACTCTATTTCAGAGTTGGCTAATTAATCATGCATTATTGAGAGACGGAACCAGGGAGGGTAATAGCCTTCACTGCGGTGCCAGTACAATAGAGGACCGGGCCTTCATGACGGCTGTGGCAGTGTGTGTGTCTGTGCGTAGACGTGTGGGGGGGCGATCAAGGTCAGAGGGACTTTAACTATGAATGTGTTTGATTTCTGTGCTTTGTTCATCTGTTTGAAGACGGCCTTCCCCTGAACCAAGCTGCTTTTTTCTCTGATTGCCTCTATGAGGCTGTCAAAGCCTTGCGAGTGAGCTGGTTAGCCGTCTGAGAGATCCCCTGAACTCACCATCATCTGTTGCTCTCTCTCTCTCTCTCTCTCTCTCTCTCTCTCTCTTAACCTCCCAACCAACCCTCCCTCCCTCCTCCACCTTTGCTCTCCCTCTCTCGGAGTCCAAACATGGTGCCAGGGTGCACATGCAAACAGAGCTCTCTCTCTCTCTCTCTCTCTCTGGCTGCGGTGAAGACCTTGCTTGGAGGGTTCAATCAGAGGCGGAGGGACTCTCGTCTGCAGGCGGCCACTCTGAGGAATAACATGTAAACCAAGCGGCTGCGAGGCGCATCAGCCACTCCGCAATCAGACTCCATTTCGAATACTAATCAAACATGACGCGGAAATTTTAAATTTAACCGAAGTGATGCCGAGGAGCCATCTGTCCATTGATTTCGCGGGGTACCACAGAGGTCGCTCCACACTCAGGCAGACATGACATGCATATTACAAAGAGTTACTGTTTGTATTGACTGTGAGGTCCCCGTTTTGGTGCATAGCTTAGTAAAAGCCATGCACAAATAAAAATGGTTAAAATGGTTGTAATAGTAAGAGCTACATTATCAGGCTTGGTGGTGGTGTTGGGGGTTATTTTGAAGCAAGGTTGGAGACACAAACATAAAAAAACTAACTTTGACCTTGCTCATTTTTTTCATGTTTTAACTGGAAGGCGGACGGAAACTATATTGAATAGTTAAATGGATTTTTAACAGGGATCCATGAAAATAAAAAATGGGCAAAGGATAACGACATTGAGGTTCATCATAATTAATTATTTGGCCTCAACTGACTAACTAAGTGAACGTCCATACACCCACAATCCACAACTATGCATTCAGGTTAATGAATGAATGAATGGATGGATGGACGGATGACATGCTAATACATTTTACACTGCCCTCATTGCAGCTTTAATGTCAACATCATCACATTACACCATTTTACAAGCATTCCAGTTTTCAGACATTTCAAATTCAAAGCTGCTCAAACAGAGTTTTTATGTTCCCTAAAAATGAAACGGCAGCTCCTTTCTCTGATGAGTTCAGGTTCAGCTCTGGTTCAAAGAAACACAAAAGCATTCCTAGACTTCAGTCCCGTTTGATCAAACTCACTTTAATTCTTCTAGCACTTCCGATCTGCAAACGGCCTCTGTTGTGTCGCTCCCACCGTTTGTTAGTGCAGAACATCAGAAAACCTGCGTGCATGTTTTAGCATTGGCTGATTCTCCATTTTCCAGTTAATGGCCTGAGATGCAAGAAAGCAACATTACGAGAAAAGAAGCCTGATGCAACAGTAGGCATGTTGTTGCTGCATATTCAATGTGTTATCATGGTAGAAATAAAAATAATAAAATATTCGGAATCAAGTACAAACTGAAGCTTGATTCAAGCTCTGTTTAATCCCCAACCTTTAATATTTCATAATTCTAACCATAATCATCCTAATGTCCTTTACCTTGTACTCCTGAGGCACACGATCCTCAGCCCAGACCTCTATTTCAACCTCTAACTCCTCTCACTGACTGTATTTTTATGCATTACTTGGCGCTAAAGCAGAGATCAGGGCAACACGGAGCGAAATGTTGCACAAGCCTCGTCTGACCCCACAGCACGCTGTGAACATGCAAGCCCTGCTCAACCTGGGATAATCTGTGGTCAGGAGCCAAAAGGAAACAGAGTCAGGAGAGAGAGAGAGCCGAGCAAAGCAGCTCAGCTCATCTGCGTCAGGCTCCGGTTACATGAGAGGTGAGCTCTCATTATCACAGGAAGTGTACTGTAAAAAAAAAAAAAAAAAAAAACATCACGACAACCGTTCTGTAATAAAGGTGTAGTTACACGTGCCCACATGATTAATAATGAAGTTCATGAAAATGTGAGTTTAAATAGAATAGAAGCAGATTAAGTTGTAGCAAATAAATGTTCACCTGAAACAACAAAGACATGATTTGAAGGAAAAATAAGGGCGAACCAGCAGAAAGCTCAACGTCAGAGCATGAGGGAGGGATGTTTTCCTGTCTTTGAACTGCAGAGTGCTGATGAGGAGCCTGTGTCGCTATCGCTGTTCTTGCCTGCGATGTCTTGGGTTACCGGGCGCGTGACCTCTGGCATGCAAACGTCAACCTCAGGCAGCCGCTCGAGCTTCTCACCGGGCCGTAAAAGATATTTTACAAGGACTCGAGCAATAAAGCTGTTCTGATCGCAGGCCTGGCTGTTAATCGGCTCCGCGCAGCTGCGGGCGGCTTCCTGGACATTAATGAGAATATGATTGATCACGCGGAGGGTAATTGAAATTGATTAATCATTTGAGAGTTGGGACTTAATCTCTCCGGCATCCAGAAGTTACGGCGGTGACGCGCAGACAGCAGCGGGATCGTGCATTATCATGCATGCTGGAGGCAGCGCGGCGGCGGCTCCGAAGAGCGGGGCCGCGATCAATAGCAGCAGAGACAGGCCCTCGATCCCCGCGCCGACATCTGATTTCCATTCCACGTAGAATTAAATAGCGCAGCTCTGACGCTGCTGGATTGGACCCGGAGGAAGCGCCGGGTTTTGGGTATCAAAAAAGCGCCCGTTGCGTAATTCGTTGTCGCGGGCAGATTTGAGCGACAGACACGCGTGCGCGCGCGCGCGCCGCTCGCGTCTGGCGCGTCGGACTCGGACAGGAAGTGGATTAAAGCGCTGTTTGGCCCGGCGAGGACACGCCCACGCGCCGCAAAACGCCCGAGTTTATCAACGCGCCGGCTTCTCGGAGCGACAGGACTCCGGTTTCATAACGTGGCTCGTGTTTGACCGCGATGACGGGTGGTCGCGTCTCCAACTGTCGGCGCTTCCGTTCTCCTGGCACATGATCGCAGCGCGGCTAAAATAAACCATCAGAAAGCTCCGAGGCTTAAAGCCCGTCTGTCGCGCGCATATTAGGTGGGCAGGGGAGGCTTGACTTTTAAAGATAATTCCTCTGCAATTTGGCTGCAGCAAAAAAAAAAAAAACTCTTACCTAAATGGAAAAAGTGTTCTAAGGGCAAATGAGATAGTGGGAGAAGGTTAAGCCATTTTTTATTGTGATTAGCAAGTTCATGTGTTCGTGTCACACTTTTAAGATTTTAGGAATTTTAACGCTCAACTGTTTTAGTTTCGAGGCTTTTGCGAGCGACGAGCCATGTTTTTGGAGGTTAAACTGAAACCAAACGCATCCGATCCTTCTTCATCCCATTGGTGACACATTTAAATGTTTCCAGTCGAGTGTAATTTGGCAAACGCCGCTGAACATTAGCTTCAAGGTTGTGTGATGTAGCGCGGCGGCATCTGGAGGACAGGCCCAGTTTCCAGGCTTTGCTGTGTCTCATTTATTATAATTAATATCACAGTCCAACACCACAAGTGATGCTTTCATCAATTATATGGCGAGTAGAGGAAAACGTGTTGGGGTTGAGGTCAGTGGGTCCTTGAACTGGTCCATAACTGGTCTTGAATTATGGAATCCCAGTCTGAGGCTTTGGGTGTTTTTAGGTGAGAAAGTGGAACTAACTCGATGGATGGAATTGTATTAGACTGCAATGATCTGCTGAAGGTCACCAAACGTTGATGGAGACCTTGTTGCTCTCAGCATGTTTGTATTCTGAAGTTGCAAAGTT